>NW_027460481.1:0-70070 GCF_050947875.1 Dermacentor variabilis
CATGGATTTGTGCCAAAACGCGTTTTAAGCATGCGCATGCATCTTTTGGTAGACGCGGACGCAGTTTTCTGCAAAACCACACGATATGCATGCAAATGGTGCTTTTGGCAGAACGCGCGCGTGGATTTCTACCAACGACGTGAAAAGCATGCCGATGCTGCTCTTTTTACCATCCGCACATGGATTTGTGCCAAAGCGCGTTTTAAGCATGCGCATGCATCTTTTGGTAGACGCGGACGCAGTTTCTGCAAAACCACACGATAGGCATGCAAATGGTGCTTTTGCAGAACGCGCGCGTTCTGCCAAAAGCACCATTTGCATGCATATCGTGTGGTTTGCAGAAAACTGCGTCCGCGTCTACCAAAAGATGCATGCGCATGCTTAAAACGCGTTTTGGCACAAATCCATGTGCGGATGCTAAAAAGAGCACCATCGGCATGCTTTTCACGTCGTTTGGTAGAAATCCACGCGCGCGTTCTGCCAAAAGCACCATTTGCATGCCTATCGTGTGGTTTTGCAGAAAACTGCGTCCGCGTCTACCAAAAGATGCATGCGCATGCTTAAAACGCGCTTTGGCACAAATCCATGTGCGGATGGTAAAAAGAGCAGCATCGGCATGCTTTCACGTCGTTTGGTAGAAATCCACGCGCGCGTTCTGCCAAAAGCACCATTTGCATGCCTATCGTGTGGTTTTGCAGAAAACTGCGTCCGCGTCTACCAAAGATGCATGCGCATGCATCTTTTGGTAGACGCGGACGCAGTTTTCTGCAAAACCACACGATATGCATGCAAATGGTGCTTTTGGCAGAACGCGCGCGTGGATTTCTACCAAACGACGTGAAAAGCATGCCGATGCTGCTCTTTTTACCATCCGCACATGGATTTGTGCCAAAGCGCGTTTTAAGCATGCGCATGCATCTTTTGGTAGACGCGGACGCAGTTTTCTGCAAAACCACACGATAGGCATGCAAATGGTGCTTTTGCAGAACGCGCGCGTGGATTTCTACCAAACGACGTGAAAAGCATGCCGATGGTGCTCTTTTTAGCATCCGCACATGGATTTGTGCCAAAACGCGTTTTAAGCATGCGCATGCATCTTTTGGTAGACGCGGACGCAGTTTTCTGCAAAACCACACGATATGCATGCAAATGGTGCTTTTGGCAGAACGCGCGCGTGGATTTCTACCAAACGACGTGAAAAGCATGCCGATGCTGCTCTTTTTAACATCCGCACATGGATTTGTGCCAAAGCGCGTTTTAAGCATGCGCATGCATCTTTTGGTAGACGCGGACGCAGTTTTCTGCAAAACCACACGATAGGCATGCAAATGGTGCTTTTGGCAGAACGCGCGTGTGGATTTCTACCAAACGACGTGGAAAGCATGCCGATGCTGCTCTTTTTAGCACCCGCACATGAATTTGTGCCAAAACGCGTTTTAAGCATGCGCATGCATCTTTTGGTAGACGCGGACGCAGTTTTCTGCAAAACCACACGATATGCATGCAAATGGTGCTTTTGGCAGAACGCGCGCGTGGATTTCTACCAAACGACGTGAAAAGCATGCCGATGCTGCTCTTTTTAAGATCCGCACATGGATTTGTGCCAAAACGCGTTTTAAGCATGCGCATGCATCTTTTGGTAGACGCGGACGCAGTTTTCTGCAAAACCACACGATAGGCATGCAAATGGTGCTTTTGGCAGAACGCGCGCGTGGATTTCTACCAAACGACGTGAAAAGCATGCCGATGGTGCTCTTTTTAGCACCCGCACATGGATTTGTGCCAAAACGCGTTTTTAGCATGCACATGCATCTTTTGCTAGACGCGGACGCAGTTTTCTGCAAAACCACACGATATGCATGCAAATGGTGGTTTTGGCAGAACGCGCGTGTGGATTTCTACCAAACGACGTGAAAAGCATGCCGATGCTGCTCTTTTTAGCACCCGCACATGGATTTGTGCCAAAACGCGTTTTAAGCATGCGCATGCATCTTTTAGTAGACGCGGACGCAGTTTTCTGCAAAACCACACGATATGCATGCAAATGGTGCTTTTGGCAGAACGCGCGCGTGGATTTCTACCAAACGACGTGAAAAGCATGCCGATGCTGCTCTTTTTAACATCCGCACATGGATTTGTGCCAAAGGCGTTTTAAGAATGCGCATGCATCTTTTGGTAGACGCGGACGCAGTTTTCTGCAAAACCACAAGATATGCATGCAAATGGTGCTTTTGGCAGAACGCGCGCGTGGATTTCTACCAAACGACGTGAAAAGCATGCCGATGCTGCTCTTTTTAACATCCGCACATGGATTTGTGCCAAAACGCGTTTTAAGCATGCGCATGCATCTTTTGGTAGACGCGGACGCAGTTTTCTGCAAAACCACACGATAGGCATGCAAATGGTGCTTTTGGCAGAACGCGCGCGTGGATTTCTACCAAACGACGTGAAAAGCATGCCGATGCTGCTCTTTTTAGCACCCGCACATGGATTTGTGCCAAAACGCGTTTTAGCATGCACATGCATCTTTTGGTAGACGCGGACGCAGTTTTCTGCAAAACCACACGATATGCATGCAAATGGTGCTTTTGGCAGAACGCGCGCGTGGATTTCTACCAAACGACGTGAAAAGCATGCCGATGCTGCTCTTTTTAGCACCCGCACATGATTTGTGCCAAAACGCGTTTTTAGCATGCACATGCATCTTTTGGTAGACGCGGACGCAGTTTTCTGCAAAACCACACGATATGCATGCAAATGGTGCTTTTGGCAGAACGCGCGCGTGGATTTCTACCAAACGACGTGAAAAGCATGCCGATGCTGCTCTTTTTAAGATCCGCACATGGATTTGTGCCAAAACGCGTTTTAAGCATGCGCATGCATCTTTTGGTAGACGCGGACGCAGTTTTCTGCAAAACCACACGATATGCATGCAAATGGTGCTTTTGGCAGAACGCGCGCGTGGATTTCTACCAAACGACGTGAAAAGCATGCTGCTCCTCTTTTTAACATCCGCACATGGATTTGTGCCAAAGCGCGTTTTAAGCATGCGCATGCATCTTTTGGTAGACGCGGACGCAGTTTTCTGCAAAACCACACGATAGGCATGCAAATGGTGCTTTTGGCAGAACGCGCGTGTGGATTTCTACCAAACGACGTGAAAAGCATGCCGATGCTGCTCTTTTTAGCACCCGCACATGGATTTGTGCCAAAACGCGTTTTAAGCATGCGCATGCATCTTTTGGTAGACGCGGACGCAGTTTTCTGCAAAACCACAAGATATGCATGCAAATGGTGCTTTTGGCAGAACGCGCGCGTGGATTTCTACCAAACGACGTGAAAAGCATGCCGATGCTGCTCTTTTTAACATCCGCACATGGATTTGTGCCAAAACGCGTTTTAAGCATGCGCATGCATCTTTTGGTAGACGCGGACGCAGTTTTCTGCAAAACCACACGATAGGCATGCAAATGGTGCTTTTGGCAGAACGCGCGCGTGGATTTCTACCAAACGACGTGAAAAGCATGCCGATGCTGCTCTTTTTAGCACCCGCACATGGATTTGTGCCAAAACGCGTTTTTAGCATGCACATGCATCTTTTGGTAGACGCGGACGCAGTTTTCTGCAAAACCACACGATATGCATGCAAATGGTGCTTTTGGCAGAACGCGCGCGTGGATTTCTACCAAACGACGTGAAAAGCATGCCGATGCTGCTCTTTTTAGCACCCGCACATGGATTTGTGCCAAAACGCGTTTTTAGCATGCACATGCATCTTTTGGTAGACGCGGACGCAGTTTTCTGCAAAACCACACGATATGCATGCAAATGGTGCTTTTGGCAGAACGCGCGCGTGGATTTCTACCAAACGACGTGAAAAGCATGCCGATGCTGCTCTTTTTAAGATCCGCACATGGATTTGTGCCAAAACGCGTTTTAAGCATGCGCATGCATCTTTTGGTAGACGCGGACGCAGTTTTCTGCAAAACCACACGATATGCATGCAAATGGTGCTTTTGGCAGAACGCGCGCGTGGATTTCTACCAAACGACGTGAAAAGCATGCCGATGCTGCTCTTTTTAACATCCGCACATGGATTTGTGCCAAAGCGCGTTTTAAGCATGCGCATGCATCTTTTGGTAGACGCGGCCGCAGTTTTCTGCAAAACCACACGATATGCATGCAAATGGTGCTTTGGCAGAACGCGCGCGTGGATTTCTACCAAACGACGTGAAAAGCATGCCGATGCTGCTCTTTTTAACATCCGCACATGGATTTGTGCCAAAACGCGTTTTAAGCATGCGCATGCATCTTTTGGTAGACGCGGACGCAGTTTTCTGCAAAACCACACGATATGCATGCAAATGGTGGTTTTGGCAGAACGCGCGTGTGGATTTCTACCAAACGACGTGAAAAGCATGCCGATGCTGCTCTTTTTAGCACCCGCACATGGATTTGTGCCAAAACGCGTTTTAAGCATGCGCATGCATCTTTTGGTAGACGCGGACGCAGTTTTCTGCAAAACCACACGATATGCATGCAAATGGTGCTTTTGGCAGAACGCGCGCGTGGATTTCTACCAAACGACGTGAAAAGCATGCCGATGCTGCTCTTTTTAACATCCGCACATGGATTTGTGCCAAAGGGCGTTTTAAGAATGCGCATGCATCTTTTGGTAGACGCGGACGCAGTTTTCTGCAAAACCACACGATATGCATGCAAATGGTGCTTTTGGCAGAACGCGCGTGTGGATTTCTACCAAACGACGTGAAAAGCATGCCGATGCTGCTCTTTTTAGCACCCGCACATGGATTTGTGCCAAAACGCGTTTTAAGCATGCGCATGCATCTTTTGGTAGACGCGGACGCAGTTTTCTGCAAAACCACACGATATGCATGCAAATGGTGCTTTTGGCAGAACGCGCGCGTGGATTTCTACCAAACGACGTGAAAAGCATGCCGATGCTCCTCTTTTTAACATCCGCACATGGATTTGTGCCAAAGCGCGTTTTAAGCATGCGCATGCATCTTTTGGTAGACGCGGACGCAGTTTTCTGCAAAACCACACGATAGGCATGCAAATGGTGCTTTTGGCAGAACGCGCGTGTGGATTTCTACCAAACGACGTGAAAAGCATGCCGATGCTGCTCTTTTTAGCACCCGCACATGGATTTGTGCCAAAACGCGTTTTAAGCATGCGCATGCATCTTTTGGTAGACGCGGACGCAGTTTTCTGCAAAACCACAAGATATGCATGCAAATGGTGCTTTTGGCAGAACGCGCGCGTGGATTTCTACCAAACGACGTGAAAAGCATGCCGATGCTGCTCTTTTTAACATCCGCACATGGATTTGTGCCAAAACGCGTTTTAAGCATGCGCATGCATCTTTTGGTAGACGCGGACGCAGTTTTCTGCAAAACCACACGATAGGCATGCAAATGGTGCTTTTGGCAGAACGCGCGCGTGGATTTCTACCAAACGACGTGAAAAGCATGCCGATGCTGCTCTTTTTAGCACCCGCACATGGATTTGTGCCAAAACGCGTTTTTAGCATGCACATGCATCTTTTGGTAGACGCGGACGCAGTTTTCTGCAAAACCACACGATATGCATGCAAATGGTGCTTTTGGCAGAACGCGCGCGTGGATTTCTACCAAACGACGTGAAAAGCATGCCGATGCTGCTCTTTTTAGCACCCGCACATGGATTTGTGCCAAAACGCGTTTTTAGCATGCACATGCATCTTTTGGTAGACGCGGACGCAGTTTTCTGCAAAACCACACGATATGCATGCAAATGGTGCTTTTGGCAGAACGCGCGCGTGGATTTCTACCAAACGACGTGAAAAGCATGCCGATGCTGCTCTTTTTAAGATCCGCACATGGATTTGTGCCAAAACGCGTTTTAAGCATGCGCATGCATCTTTTGGTAGACGCGGACGCAGTTTTCTGCAAAACCACACGATATGCATGCAAATGGTGCTTTTGGCAGAACGCGCGCGTGGATTTCTACCAAACGACGTGAAAAGCATGCCGATGCTCCTCTTTTTAACATCCGCACATGGATTTGTGCCAAAGCGCGTTTTAAGCATGCGCATGCATCTTTTGGTAGACGCGGACGCAGTTTTCTGCAAAACCACACGATAGGCATGCAAATGGTGCTTTTGGCAGAACGCGCGTGTGGATTTCTACCAAACGACGTGAAAAGCATGCCGATGCTGCTCTTTTTAGCACCCGCACATGGATTTGTGCCAAAACGCGTTTTAAGCATGCGCATGCATCTTTTGGTAGACGCGGACGCAGTTTTCTGCAAAACCACAAGATATGCATGCAAATGGTGCTTTTGGCAGAACGCGCGCGTGGATTTCTACCAAACGACGTGAAAAGCATGCCGATGCTGCTCTTTTTAACATCCGCACATGGATTTGTGCCAAAACGCGTTTTAAGCATGCGCATGCATCTTTTGGTAGACGCGGACGCAGTTTTCTGCAAAACCACACGATAGGCATGCAAATGGTGCTTTTGGCAGAACGCGCGCGTGGATTTCTACCAAACGACGTGAAAAGCATGCCGATGCTGCTCTTTTTAGCACCCGCACATGGATTTGTGCCAAAACGCGTTTTAAGCATGCGCATGCATCTTTTGGTAGACGCGGACGCAGTTTTCTGCAAAACCACACGATATGCATGCAAATGGTGCTTTGGCAGAACGCGCGCGTGGATTTCTACCAAACGACGTGAAAAGCATGCCGATGCTGCTCTTTTTAGCACCCGCACATGGCTTTGTGCCAAAACGCGTTTTTAGCATGCACATGCATCTTTTGGTAGACGCGGACGCAGTTTTCTGCAAAACCACACGATAGGCATGCAAATGGTGCTTTTGGCAGAACGCGCGTGTGGATTTCTACCAAACGACGTGAAAAGCATGCCGATGCTACTCTTTTTAGCACCCGCACATGGATTTGTGCCAAAACGCGTTTTAAGCATGCGCATGCATCTTTTGGTAGACGCGGACGCAGTTTTCTGCAAAACCACACGATATGCATGCAAATGGTGCTTTTCGCAGAACGCGCGCGTGGATTTCTACCAAACGACGTGAAAAGCATGCCGATGCTGCTCTTTTTAACATCCGCACATGGATTTGTGCCAAAACGCGTTTTAAGCATGCGCATGCATCTTTTGGTAGACGCGGACGCAGTTTTCTGCAAAACCACACGATAGGCATGCAAATGGTGCTTTTGGCAGAACGCGCGCGTGGATTTCTACCAAACGACGTGAAAAGCATGCCGATGCTGCTCTTTTTAGCACCCGCACATGGATTTGTGCCAAAACGCGTTTTAAGCATGCACATGCATCTTTTGGTAGACGCGGACGCAGTTTTCTGCAAAACCACACGGTATGCATGCAAATGGTGCTTTTGGCAGAACGCGCGCGTGGATTTCTACCAAACGACGTGAAAAGCATGCCGATGCTGCTCTTTTTAACACCCGCACATGGATTTGTGCCAAAACGCGTTTTAAGCATGCGCATGCATCTTTTGGTAGACGCGGACGCAGTTTTCTGCAAAACCACACGATATGCATGCAAATGGTGCTTTTGGCAGAACGCGCGCGTGGATTTCTACCAAACGACGTGAACAGCATGCCGATGCTGCTCTTTTTAACATCCGCACATGGATTTGTGCCAAAGCGCGTTTTAAGCATGCGCATGCATCTTTTGGTAGACGCGGACGCAGTTTTCTGCAAAACCACACGATAGGCATGCAAATGGTGCTTTTGGCAGAACGCGCGCGTGGATTTCTACCAAACGACGTGAAAAGCATGCCGATGCTGCTCTTTTTAGCACCCGCACATGGATTTGTGCCAAAACGCGTTTTAAGCATGCGCATGCATCTTTTGGTAGACGCGGACGCAGTTTTCTGCAAAACCACACGATATGCATGCAAATGGTGCTTTTGGCAGAACGCGCGCGTGGATTTCTACCAAACGACGTGAAAAGCATGCCGATGCTGCTCTTTTTAACATCCGCACATGGATTTGTGCCAAAGCGCGTTTTAAGCATGCGCCCGCATCTTTTGGTAGACGCGGACGCAGTTTTCTGCAAAACCACACGATAGGCATGCAAATGCTGCTTTTGGCAGAACGCGCGCGTGGATTTCTACCAAACGACGTGAAAAGCATGCCGATGCTGCTCTTTTTAGCACCCGCACATGGATTTGTGCCAAAACGCGTTTTTAGCATGCACATGCATCTTTTGGTAGACGCGGACGCAGTTTTCTGCAAAACCACACGATATGCATGCAAATGGTGGTTTTGGCAGAACGCGCGTGTGGATTTCTACCAAACGACGTGAAAAGCATGCCGATGCTGCTCTTTTTAGCACCCGCACATGGATTTGTGCCAAAACGCGTTTTAAGCATGCGCATGCATCTTTTGGTAGACGCGGACGCAGTTTTCTGCAAAACCACACGATATGCATGCAAATGGTGCTTTTGGCAGAACGCGCGCGTGGATTTCTACCATACGACGTGAAAAGCATGCCGATGCTGCTCTTTTTAACATCCGCACATGGATTTGTGCCAAAGCGCGTTTTAAGCATGCGCATGCATCTTTTGGTAGACGCGGACGCAGTTTTCTGCAAAACCACACGATATGCATGCAAATGGTGCTTTTGGCAGAACGCGCGTGTGGATTTCTACCAAACGACGTGAAAAGCATGCCGATGCTGCTCTTTTTAGCACCCGCACATGGATTTGTGCCAAAACGCGTTTTAAGCATGCGCATGCATCTTTTGGTAGACGCGGACGCAGTTTTCTGCAAAACCACACGATATGCATGCAAATGGTGCTTTTGGCAGAACGCGCGCGTGGATTTCTACCAAACGACGTGAAAAGCATGCCGATGCTGCTCTTTTTAACATCCGCACATGGATTTGTGCCAAAGCGCGTTTTAAGCATGCGCATGCATCTTTTGGTAGACGCGGACGCAGTTTTCTGCAAAACCACACGATATGCATGCAAATGGTGCTTTTGGCAGAACGCGCGCGTGGATTTCTACCAAACGACGTGAAAAGCATGCCGATGCTGCTCTTTTTAACATCCGCACATGGATTTGTGCCAAAACGCGTTTTAAGCATGCGCATGCATCTTTTGGTAGACGCGGACGCAGTTTTCTGCAAAACCACACGATATGCATGCAAATGGTGCTTTTGGCAGAACGCGCGCGTGGATTTCTACCAAACGACGTGAAAAGCATGCCGATGCTGCTCTTTTTAACATCCGCACATGGATTTGTGCCAAAACGCGTTTAAGCATGCGCATGCATCTTTTGGTAGACGCGGACGCAGTTTTCTGCAAAACCACACGATATGCATGCAAATGGTGCTTTTGGCAGAACGCGCGCCTGGATTTCTACCAAACGACGTGAAAAGCATGCCGATGCTGCTCTTTTTAACATCCGCACATGGATTTGTGCCAAAGCGCGTTTTAAGCATGCGCATGCATCTTTTGGTAGACGCGGACGCAGTTTTCTGCAAAACCTACACGATAGGCATGCAAATGGTGCTTTTGGCAGAACGCGCGTGTGGATTTCTACCAAACGACGTGAAAAGCATGCCGATGCTGCTCTTTTTAGCACCCGCACATGAATTTGTGCCAACACGCGTTTTAAGCATGCGCATGCATCTTTTGGTAGACGCGGACGCAGTTTTCTGCAAA
The DNA here is from genome assembly GCF_050947875.1 of Dermacentor variabilis. NCBI lineage: Eukaryota > Metazoa > Arthropoda > Arachnida > Ixodida > Ixodidae > Dermacentor > Dermacentor variabilis. The sequence continues at coordinate 9,714 of NW_027460481.1, forward strand.
ACCACACGATATGCATGCAAATGGTGCTTTTGGCAGAACGCGCGCGTGGATTTCTACCAAACGACGTGAAAAGCATGCCGATGCTGCTCTTTTTAACATCCGCACATGGATTTGTGCCAAAACGCGTTTTAAGCATGCGCATGCATCTTTTGGTAGACGCGGACGCAGTTTTCTGCAAAACCACACGATAGGCATGCAAATGGTGCTTTTGGCAGAACGCGCGCGTGGATTTCTACCAAACGACGTGAAAAGCATGCCGATGGTGCTCTTTTTAGCACCCGCACATGGATTTGTGCCAAAGCGCGTTTTAAGCATGCGCATGCATCTTTTGGTAGACGCGGACGCAGTTTTCTGCAAAACCACACGATATGCATGCAAATGGTGCTTTTGGCAGAACGCGCGTGTGGATTTCTACCAAACGACGTGAAAAGCATGCCGATGCTGCTCTTTTTAGCACCCGCACATGGATTTGTGCCAAAACGCGTTTTAAAGCATGCGCATGCATCTTTTGGTAGACGCGGACGCAGTTTTCTGCAAAACCACACGATATGCATGCAAATGGTGCTTTTGGCAGAACGCGCGTGTGGATTTCTACCAAACGACGTGAAAAGCATGCCGATGCTGCTCTTTTTAGCACCCGCACATGGATTTGTGCCAAAGCGCGTTTTAAGCATGCGCATGCATCTTTTGGTAGACGCGGACGCAGTTTTCTGCAAAACCACACGATATGCATGCAAATGGTGCTTTTGGCAGAACGCGCGTGTGGATTTCTACCAAACGACGTGAAAAGCATGCCGATGCTGCTCTTTTTAGCACCCGCACATGGATTTGTGCCAAAACGCGTTTTAAGCATGCGCATGCATCTTTTGGTAGACGCGGACGCAGTTTTCTGCAAAACCACACGATATGCATGCAAATGGTGCTTTTGGCAGAACGCGCGCGTGGATTTCTACCAAACGACGTGAAAAGCATGCCGATTCTGCTCTTTTTAACATCCGCACATGGATTTGTGCCAAAGCGCGTTTTAAGCATGCGCATGCATCTTTTGGTAGACGCGGACGCAGTTTTCTGCAAAACCACACGATAGGCATGCAAATGGTGCTTTTGGCAGAACGCGCGTGTGGATTTCTACCAAACGACGTGAAAAGCATGCCGATGCTGCTCTTTTTAGCACCCGCACATGGATTTGTGCCAAAACGCGTTTTAAGCATGCGCATGCATCTTTTGGTAGACGCGGACGCAGTTTTCTGCAAAACCACAAGATATGCATGCAAATGGTGCTTTTGGCAGAACGAGCGCGTGGATTTCTACCAAACGACGTGAAAAGCATGCCGATGCTGCTCTTTTTAGCACCCGCACATGGATTTGTGCCAAAACGCGTTTTAAGCATGCGCATGCATCTTTTGGTAGACGCGGACGCAGTTTTCTGCAAAACCACACGATATGCATGCAAATGGTGCTTTTGCAGAACGCGCGCGTGGATTTCCACCAAACGACGTGAAAAGCATGCCGATGCTGCTCTTTTTAACATCCGCACATGGATTTGTGCCAAAGCGCGTTTTAAGCATGCGCATGCATCTTTTGGTAGACGCGGACGCAGTTTTCTGCAAAACCACACGATATGCATGCAAATGGTGCTTTTGGCAGAACGCGCGCGTGGATTTCTACCAAACGACGTGAAAAGCATGCCGATGCTGCTCTTTTTAACATCCGCACATGGATTTGTGCCAAAACGCGTTTTAAGCATGCGCATGCATCTTTTGGTAGACGCGGACGCAGTTTTCTGCAAAACCACACGATATGCATGCAAATGGTGCTTTTGGCAGAACGCGCGCGTGGATTTCTACCAAACGACGTGAAAAGCATGCCGATGCTGCTCTTTTTAACATCCGCACATGGATTTGTGCCAAAGCGCGTTTCAAGCATGCGCATGCATCTTTTGGTAGACGCGGACGCAGTTTTCTGTAAAACCACACGATAGGCATGCAAATGGTGCTTTTGGCAGAACGCGCGCGTGGATTTCTACCAAACGACGTGAAAAGCATGCCGATGCTGCTCTTTTTAGCACCCGCACATGGATTTGTGCCAAAACGCGTTTTAAGCATGCGCATGCATCTTTTGGTAGACGCGGACGCAGTTTTCTGCAAAACCACACGATATGCATGCAAATGGTGCTTTTGGCAGAACGCGCGCGTGGATTTCTACCAAACGACGTGAAAAGCATGCCGATGCTGCTCTTTTTACCATCCGCACATGGATTTGTGCCAAAGCGCGTTTTAAGCATGCGCATGCATCTTTTGGTAGACGCGGACGCAGTTTTCTGCAAAACCACACGATAGGCATGCAAATGGTGCTTTTGGCAGAACGCGCGCGTGGATTTCTACCAAACGACGTGAAAAGCATGCCGATGCTGCTCTTTTTAGCACCCGCACATGGATTTGTGCCAAAACGCGTTTTAAGCATGCGCATGCATCTTTTGGTAGACGCGGACGCAGTTTTCTGCAAAACCACACGATATGCATGCAAATGGTGCTTTTGGCAGAACGCGCGCGTGGATTTCTACCAAACGACGTGAAAAGCATGCCGATGCTGCTCTTTTTAACATCCGCACATGGATTTGTGCCAAAGCGCGTTTTAAGCATGCGCATGCATCTTTTGGTAGACGCGGACGCAGTTTTCTGCAAAACCACACGATAGGCATGCAAATGGTGCTTTTGGGAGAATGCGCGCGTAGATTTCTACCAAACGACGTGAAAAGCATGCCGATGCTGCTCTTTTTAGCACCCGCACATGGATTTGTGCCAAAACGCGTTTTTAGCATGCACATGCATCTTTTGGTAGACGCGGACGCAGTTTTCTGCAAAACCACACGATATGCATGCAAATGGTGCTTTTGGCAGAACGCGCGTGTGGATTTCTACCAAACGACGTGAAAAGCATGCCGATGCTGCTCTTTTTAGCACCCGCACATGGATTTGTGCCAAAACGCGTTTTAAGCATGCGCATGCATCTTTTGGTAGACGCGGACGCAGTTTTCTGCAAAACCACACGATATGCATGCAAATGGTGCTTTTCGCAGAACGCGCGCGTGGATTTCTACCAAACGACGTGAAAAGCATGCCGATGCTGCTCTTTTTAGCACCCGCACATGGATTTCTGCCAAAACGCGTTTTAAGCATGCGCATGCATCTATTGGTAGACGCGGACGCAGTTTTCTGCAAAACCACACGATATGCATGCAAATGGTGCTTTTGGCAGAACGCGCGCGTGGATTTCTACCAAACGACGTGAAAAGCATGCCGATGCTGCTCTTTTTAACATCCGCACATGGATTTGTGCCAAAGCGCGTTTTAAGCATGCGCATGCATCTTTTGGTAGACGCGGACGCAGTTTTCTGCAAAACCACACGATAGGCATGCAAATGGTGCTTTTGGGAGAATGCGCGCGTAGATTTCTACCAAACGACGTGAAAAGCATGCCGATGCTGCTCTTTTTAACATCCGCACACGGATTTGTGCCAATACGCGTTTTAAGCATGCGCATGCATCTTTTGGTAGACGCGGACGCAGTTTTCTGCAAAACCACACGATAGGCATGCAAATGGTGCTTTTGGCAGAACGCGCGCGTGGATTTCTACCAAACGACGTGAAAAGCATGCCGATGGTGCTCTTTTTAGCATCCGCACATGGATTTGTGCCAAAACGCGTTTTAAGCATGCGCATGCATCTTTTGGTAGACGCGGACGCAGTTTTCTGCAAAACCACACGATATGTATGCAAATGGTGCTTTTGGCAGAACGCGCGCGTGGATTTCTACCAAACGACGTGAAAAGCATGCCGATGCTGCTCTTTTTAACATCCGCACATGGATTTGTGCCAAAGCGCGTTTTAAGCATGCGCATGCATCTTTTGGTAGACGCGGACGCAGTTTTCTGCAAAACCACACGATAGGCATGCAAATGGTGCTTTTGGCAGAACGCGCGTGTGGATTTCTACCAAACGACGTGAAAAGCATGCCGATGCTGCTCTTTTTAGCACCCGCACATGAATTTGTGCCAAAACGCGTTTTAAGCATGCGCATGCATCTTTTGGTAGACGCGGACGCAGTTTTCTGCAAAACCACACGATATGCATGCAAATGGTGCTTTTGGCAGAACGCGCGCGTGGATTTCTACCAAACGACGTGAAAAGCATGCCGATGCTGCTCTTTTTAAGATCCGCACATGGATTTGTGCCAAAACGCGTTTTAAGCATGCGCATGCATCTTTTGGTAGACGCGGACGCAGTTTTCTGCAAAACCACACGATAGGCATGCAAATGGTGCTTTTGGCAGAACGCGCGCGTGGATTTCTACCAAACGACGTGAAAAGCATGCCGATGCTGCTCTTTTTAACATCCGCACATGGATTTGTGCCAAAACGCGTTTTAAGCATGCGCATGCATCTTTTGGTAGACGCGGACGCAGTTTTCTGCAAAACCACACGATATGCATGCAAATGGTGCTTTTGGCAGAACGCGCGCGTGGATTTCTACCAAACGACGTGAAAAGCATGCCGATGCTGCTCTTTTAACATCCGCACATGGATTTGTGCCAAAACGCGTTTTAAGCATGCGCATGCATCTTTTGGTAGACGCGGACGCAGTTTTCTGCAAAACCACACGATATGCATGCAAATGGTGCTTTTGGCAGAACGCGCGCGTGGATTTCTACCAAACGACGTGAAAAGCATGCCGATGCTGCTCTTTTTAACATCCGCACATGGATTTGTGCCAAAGCGCGTTTCAAGCATGCGCATGCATCTTTTGGTAGACGCGGACGCAGTTTTCTGCAAAACCACACGATAGGCATGCAAATGGTGCTTTTGGCAGAACGCGCGCGTGGATTTCTACCAAACGACGTGAAAAGCATGCCGATGCTGCTCTTTTTAGCACCCGCACATGGATTTGTGCCAAAACGCGTTTTAAGCATGCGCATGCATCTTTTGGTAGACGCGGACGCAGTTTTCTGCAAAACCACACGATATGCATGCAAATGGTGCTTTTGGCAGAACGCGCGCGTGGATTTCTACCAAACGACGTGAAAAGCATGCCGATGCTGCTCTTTTTACCATCCGCACATGGATTTGTGCCAAAGCGCGTTTTAAGCATGCGCATGCATCTTTTGGTAGACGCGGACGCAGTTTTCTGCAAAACCACACGATAGGCATGCAAATGGTGCTTTTGGCAGAACGCGCGCGTGGATTTCTACCAAACGACGTGAAAAGCATGCCGATGCTGCTCTTTTTAGCACCCGCACATGGATTTGTGCCAAAACGCGTTTTAAGCATGCGCATGCATCTTTTGGTAGACGCGGACGCAGTTTTCTGCAAAACCACACGATATGCATGCAAATGGTGCTTTTGGCAGAACGCGCGCGTGGATTTCTACCAAACGACGTGAAAAGCATGCCGATGCTGCTCTTTTTAACATCCGCACATGGATTTGTGCCAAAGCGCGTTTTAAGCATGCGCATGCATCTTTTGGTAGACGCGGACGCAGTTTTCTGCAAAACCACACGATAGGCATGCAAATGGTGCTTTTGGGAGAATGCGCGCGTAGATTTCTACCAAACGACGTGAAAAGCATGCCGATGCTGCTCTTTTTAGCACCCGCACATGGATTTGTGCCAAAACGCGTTTTTACCATGCACATGCATCTTTTGGTAGACGCGGACGCAGTTTTCTGCAAAACCACACGATATGCATGCAAATGGTGCTTTTGGCAGAACGCGCGTGTGGATTTCTACCAAACGACGTGAAAAGCATGCCGATGCTGCTCTTTTTAGCACCCGCACATGGATTTGTGCCAAAACGCGTTTTTAGCATGCACCATGCATCTTTGGTAGACGCGGACGCAGTTTTCTGCAAAACCACACGATATGCATGCAAATGGTGCTTTTGGCAGAACGCGCGTGTGGATTTCTACCAAACGACGTGAAAAGCATGCCGATGCTGCTCTTTTTAGCACCCGCACATGGATTTGTGCCAAAACGCGTTTTAAGCATGCGCATGCATCTTTTGGTAGACGCGGACGCAGTTTTCTGCAAAACCACACGATATGCATGCAAATGGTGCTTTTCGCAGAACGCGCGCGTGGATTTCTACCAAACGACGTGAAAAGCATGCGATGCTGCTCTTTTTAGCACCCGCACATGGATTTCTGCCAAAACGCGTTTTAAGCATGCGCATGCATCTTTTGGTAGACGCGGACGCAGTTTTCTGCAAAACCACACGATATGCATGCAAATGGTGCTTTTGGCAGAACGCGCGCGTGGATTTCTACCAAACGACGTGAAAAGCATGCCGATGCTGCTCTTTTTAACATCCGCACATGGATTTGTGCCAAAGCGCGTTTTAAGCATGCGCATGCATCTTTTGGTAGACGCGGACGCAGTTTTCTGCAAAACCACACGATATGCATGCAAATGGTGCTTTTAGCAGAACGCGCGCGTGGATTTCTACCAAACGACGTGAAAAGCATGCCGATGCTGCTCTTTTTAACATCCGCACACGGATTTGTGCCAATACGCGTTTTAAGCATGCGCATGCATCTTTTGGTAGACGCGGACGCAGTTTTCTGCAAAACCACACGATAGGCATGCAAATGGTGCTTTTGGCAGAACGCGCGCGTGGATTTCTACCAAACGACGTGAAAAGCATGCCGATGGTGCTCTTTTTAGCATCCGCACATGGATTTGTGCCAAAACGCGTTTTAAGCATGCGCATGCATCTTTTGGTAGACGCGGACGCAGTTTTCTGCAAAACCACACGATATGCATGCAAATGGTGCTTTTGGCAGAACGCGCGCGTGGATTTCTACCAAACGACGTGAAAAGCATGCCGATGCTGCTCTTTTTACCATCCGCACATGGATTTGTGCCAAAGCGCGTTTTAAGCATGCGCATGCATCTTTTGGTAGACGCGGACGCAGTTTTCTGCAAAACCACACGATAGGCATGCAAATGGTGCTTTTGGCAGAACGCGCGCGTGGATTTCTACCAAACGACGTGAAAAGCATGCCGATGCTGCTCTTTTTAGCACCCGCACATGGATTTCTGCCAAAACGCGTTTTAAGCATGCGCATGCATCTTTTGGTAGACGCGGACGCAGTTTTCTGCAAAACCACACGATATGCATGCAAATGGTGCTTTTGGCAGAACGCGCGCGTGGATTTCTACCAAACGACGTGAAAAGCATGCCGATGCTGCTCTTTTTAACATCCGCACATGGATTTGTGCCAAAGCGCGTTTTAAGCATGCGCATGCATCTTTTGGTAGACGCGGACGCAGTTTTCTGCAAAACCACACGATATGCATGCAAATGGTGCTTTTAGCAGAACGCGCGCGTGGATTTCTACCAAACGACGTGAAAAGCATGCCGATGCTGCTCTTTTTAACATCCGCACACGGATTTGTGCCAATACGCGTTTTAAGCATGCGCATGCATCTTTTGGTAGACGCGGACGCAGTTTTCTGCAAAACCACACGATAGGCATGCAAATGGTGCTTTTGGCAGAACGCGCGCGTGGATTTCTACCAAACGACGTGAAAAGCATGCCGATGGTGCTCTTTTTAGCATCCGCACATGGATTTGTGCCAAAACGCGTTTTAAGCATGCGCATGCATCTTTTGGTAGACGCGGACGCAGTTTTCTGCAAAACCACACGATATGCATGCAAATGGTGCTTTTGGCAGAACGCGCGCGTGGATTTCTACCAAACGACGTGAAAAGCATGCCGATGCTGCTCTTTTTAACATCCGCACATGGATTTGTGCCAAAGCGCGTTTTAAGCATGCGCATGCATCTTTTGGTAGACGCGGACGCAGTTTTCTGCAAAACCACACGATAGGCATGCAAATGGTGCTTTTGGCAGAACGCGCGTGTGGATTTCTACCAAACGACGTGAAAAGCATGCCGATGCTGCTCTTTTTAGCACCCGCACATGAATTTGTGCCAAAACGCGTTTTAAGCATGCGCATGCATCTTTTGGTAGACGCGGACGCAGTTTTCTGCAAAACCACACGATATGCATGCAAATGGTGCTTTTGGCAGAACGCGCGCTTGGATTTCTACCAAACGACGTGAAAAGCATGCCGATGCTGCTCTTTTTAAGATCCGCACATGGATTTGTGCCAAAACGCGTTTTAAGCATGCGCATGCATCTTTTGGTAGACGCGGACGCAGTTTTCTGCAAAACCACACGATAGGCATGCAAATGGTGCTTTTGGCAGAACGCGCGCGTGGATTTCTACCAAACGACGTGAAAAGCATGCCGATGCTGCTCTTTTTAACATCCGCACATGGATTTGTGCCAAAACGCGTTTTAAGCATGCGCATGCATCTTTTGGTAGACGCGGACGCAGTTTTCTGCAAAACCACACGATATGCATGCAAATGGTGCTTTTGGCAGAACGCGCGCGTGGATTTCTACCAAACGACGTGAAAAGCATGCCGATGCTGCTCTTTTTAACATCCGCACATGGATTTGTGCCAAAACGCGTTTTAAGCATGCGCATGCATCTTTTGGTAGACGCGGACGCAGTTTTCTGCAAAACCACACGATATGCATGCAAATGGTGCTTTTGGCAGAACGCGCGCGTGGATTTCTACCAAACGACGTGAAAAGCATGCCGATGCTGCTCTTTTTAACATCCGCACATGGATTTGTGCCAAAGCGCGTTTCAAGCATGCGCATGCATCTTTTGGTAGACGCGGACGCAGTTTTCTGCAAAACCACACGATAGGCATGCAAATGGTGCTTTTGGCAGAACGCGCGCGTGGATTTCTACCAAACGACGTGAAAAGCATGCCGATGCTGCTCTTTTTAGCACCCGCACATGGATTTGTGCCAAAACGCGTTTTAAGCATGCGCATGCATCTTTTGGTAGACGCGGACGCAGTTTTCTGCAAAACCACACGATATGCATGCAAATGGTGCTTTTGGCAGAACGCGCGCGTGGATTTCTACCAAACGACGTGAAAAGCATGCCGATGCTGCTCTTTTTACCATCCGCACATGGATTTGTGCCAAAGCGCGTTTTAAGCATGCGCATGCATCTTTTGGTAGACGCGGACGCAGTTTTCTGCAAAACCACACGATAGGCATGCAAATGGTGCTTTTGGCAGAACGCGCGCGTGGATTTCTACCAAACGACGTGAAAAGCATGCCGATGCTGCTCTTTTTAGCACCCGCACATGGATTTGTGCCAAAACGCGTTTTAAGCATGCGCATGCATCTTTTGGTAGACGCGGACGCAGTTTTCTGCACAACCACACGATATGCATGCAAATGGTGCTTTTGGCAGAACGCGCGCGTGGATTTCTACCAAACGACGTGAAAAGCATGCCGATGCTGCTCTTTTTAACATCCGCACATGGATTTGTGCCAAAGCGCGTTTTAAGCATGCGCATGCATCTTTTGGTAGACGCGGACGCAGTTTTCTGCAAAACCACACGATAGGCATGCAAATGGTGCTTTTGGGAGAATGCGCGCGTAGATTTCTACCAAACGACGTGAAAAGCATGCCGATGCTGCTCTTTTTAGCACCCGCACATGGATTTGTGCCAAAACGCGTTTTTAGCATGCACATGCATCTTTTGGTAGACGCGGACGCAGTTTTCTGCAAAACCACACGATATGCATGCAAATGGTGCTTTTGGCAGAACGCGCGTGTGGATTTCTACCAAACGACGTGAAAAGCATGCCGATGCTGCTCTTTTTAGCACCCGCACATGGATTTGTGCCAAAACGCGTTTTTAGCATGCACATGCATCTTTTGGTAGACGCGGACGCAGTTTTCTGCAAAACCACACGATATGCATGCAAATGGTGCTTTTGGCAGAACGCGCGTGTGGATTTCTACCAAACGACGTGAAAAGCATGCCGATGCTGCTCTTTTTAGCACCCGCACATGGATTTGTGCCAAAACGCGTTTTAAGCATGCGCATGCATCTTTTGGTAGACGCGGACGCAGTTTTCTGCAAAACCACACGATATGCATGCAAATGGTGCTTTTCGCAGAACGCGCGCGTGGATTTCTACCAAACGACGTGAAAAGCATGCCGATGCTGCTCTTTTTAGCACCCGCACATGGATTTCTGCCAAAACGCGTTTTAAGCATGCGCATGCATCTTTTGGTAGACGCGGACGCAGTTTTCTGCAAAACCACACGATATGCATGCAAATGGTGCTTTTGGCAGAACGCGCGCGTGGATTTCTACCAAACGACGTGAAAAGCATGCCGATGCTGCTCTTTTTAACATCCGCACATGGATTTGTGCCAAAGCGCGTTTTAAGCATGCGCATGCATCTTTTGGTAGACGCGGACGCAGTTTTCTGCAAAACCACACGATATGCATGCAAATGGTGCTTTTAGCAGAACGCGCGCGTGGATTTCTACCAAACGACGTGAAAAGCATGCCGATGCTGCTCTTTTTAACATCCGCACACGGATTTGTGCCAATACGCGTTTTAAGCATGCGCATGCATCTTTTGGTAGACGCGGACGCAGTTTTCTGCAAAACCACACGATAGGCATGCAAATGGTGCTTTTGGCAGAACGCGCGCGTGGATTTCTACCAAACGACGTGAAAAGCATGCCGATGGTGCTCTTTTTAGCATCCGCACATGGATTTGTGCCAAAACGCGTTTTAAGCATGCGCATGCATCTTTTGGTAGACGCGGACGCAGTTTTCTGCAAAACCACACGATATGCATGCAAATGGTGCTTTTGGCAGAACGCGCGCGTGGATTTCTACCAAACGACGTGAAAAGCATGCCGATGCTGCTCTTTTTAACATCCGCACATGGATTTGTGCCAAAGCGCGTTTTAAGCATGCGCATGCATCTTTTGGTAGACGCGGACGCAGTTTTCTGCAAAACCACACGATAGGCATGCAAATGGTGCTTTTGGCAGAACGCGCGTGTGGATTTCTACCAAACGACGTGAAAAGCATGCCGATGCTGCTCTTTTTAGCACCCGCACATGAATTTGTGCCAAAACGCGTTTTAAGCATGCGCATGCATCTTTTGGTAGACGCGGACGCAGTTTTCTGCAAAACCACACGATATGCATGCAAATGGTGCTTTTGGCAGAACGCGCGCGTGGATTTCTACCAAACGACGTGAAAAGCATGCCGATGCTGCTCTTTTTAAGATCCGCACATGGATTTGTGCCAAAACGCGTTTTAAGCATGCGCATGCATCTTTTGGTAGACGCGGACGCAGTTTTCTGCAAAACCACACGATAGGCATGCAAATGGTGCTTTTGGCAGAACGCGCGCGTGGATTTCTACCAAACGACGTGAAAAGCATGCCGATGCTGCTCTTTTTAACATCCGCACATGGATTTGTGCCAAAACGCGTTTTAAGCATGCGCATGCATCTTTTGGTAGACGCGGACGCAGTTTTCTGCAAAACCACACGATATGCATGCAAATGGTGCTTTTGGCAGAACGCGCGCGTGGATTTCTACCAAACGACGTGAAAAGCATGCCGATGCTGCTCTTTTTAACATCCGCACATGGATTTGTGCCAAAACGCGTTTTAAGCATGCGCATGCATCTTTTGGTAGACGCGGACGCAGTTTTCTGCAAAACCACACGATATGCATGCAAATGGTGCTTTTGGCAGAACGCGCGCGTGGATTTCTACCAAACGACGTGAAAAGCATGCCGATGCTGCTCTTTTTAACATCCGCACATGGATTTGTGCCAAAGCGCGTTTTAAGCATGCGCATGCATCTTTTGGTAGACGCGGACGCAGTTTTCTGCAAAACCACACGATAGGCATGCAAATGGTGCTTTTGGGAGAATGCGCGCGTAGATTTCTACCAAACGACGTGAAAAGCATGCCGATGCTGCTCTTTTTAGCACCCGCACATGGATTTGTGCCAAAACGCGTTTTTAGCATGCACATGCATCTTTTGGTAGACGCGGACGCAGTTTTCTGCAAAACCACACGATATGCATGCAAATGGTGCTTTTGGCAGAACGCGCGTGTGGATTTCTACCAAACGACGTGAAAAGCATGCCGATGCTGCTCTTTTTAGCACCCGCACATGGATTTGTGCCAAAACGCGTTTTAAGCATGCGCATGCATCTTTTGGTAGACGCGGACGCAGTTTTCTGCAAAACCACACGATATGCATGCAAATGGTGCTTTTCGCAGAACGCGCGCGTGGATTTCTACCAAACGACGTGAAAAGCATGCCGATGCTGCTCTTTTTAGCACCCGCACATGGATTTCTGCCAAAACGCGTTTTAAGCATGCGCATGCATCTTTTGGTAGACGCGGACGCAGTTTTCTGCAAAACCACACGATATGCATGCAAATGGTGCTTTTGGCAGAACGCGCGCGTGGATTTCTACCAAACGACGTGAAAAGCATGCCGATGCTGCTCTTTTTAACATCCGCACATGGATTTGTGCCAAAGCGCGTTTTAAGCATGCGCATGCATCTTTTGGTAGACGCGGACGCAGTTTTCTGCAAAACCACACGATATGCATGCAAATGGTGCTTTTAGCAGAACGCGCGCGTGGATTTCTACCAAACGACGTGAAAAGCATGCCGATGCTGCTCTTTTTAACATCCGCACACGGATTTGTGCCAATACGCGTTTTAAGCATGCGCATGCATCTTTTGGTAGACGCGGACGCAGTTTTCTGCAAAACCACACGATATGCATGCAAATGGTGCTTTTGGCAGAACGCGCGCGTGGATTTCTACCAAACGACGTGAAAAGCATGCCGATGCTGCTCTTTTTAACATCCGCACATGGATTTGTGCCAAAGCGCGTTTCAAGCATGCGCATGCATCTTTTGGTAGACGCGGACGCAGTTTTCTGCAAAACCACACGATAGGCATGCAAATGGTGCTTTTGGCAGAACGCGCGCGTGGATTTCTACCAAACGACGTGAAAAGCATGCCGATGCTGCTCTTTTTAGCACCCGCACATGGATTTGTGCCAAAACGCGTTTTAAGCATGCGCATGCATCTTTTGGTAGACGCGGACGCAGTTTTCTGCAAAACCACACGATATGCATGCAAATGGTGCTTTTGGCAGAACGCGCGCGTGGATTTCTACCAAACGACGTGAAAAGCATGCCGATGCTGCTCTTTTTACCATCCGCACATGGATTTGTGCCAAAGCGCGTTTTAAGCATGCGCATGCATCTTTTGGTAGACGCGGACGCAGTTTTCTGCAAAACCACACGATAGGCATGCAAATGGTGCTTTTGGCAGAACGCGCGCGTGGATTTCTACCAAACGACGTGAAAAGCATGCCGATGCTGCTCTTTTTAGCACCCGCACATGGATTTGTGCCAAAACGCGTTTTAAGCATGCGCATGCATCTTTTGGTAGACGCGGACGCAGTTTTCTGCAAAACCACACGATATGCATGCAAATGGTGCTTTTGGCAGAACGCGCGCGTGGATTTCTACCAAACGACGTGAAAAGCATGCCGATGCTGCTCTTTTTAACATCCGCACATGGATTTGTGCCAAAGCGCGTTTTAAGCATGCGCATGCATCTTTTGGTAGACGCGGACGCAGTTTTCTGCAAAACCACACGATAGGCATGCAAATGGTGCTTTTGGGAGAATGCGCGCGTAGATTTCTACCAAACGACGTGAAAAGCATGCCGATGCTGCTCTTTTTAGCACCCGCACATGGATTTGTGCCAAAACGCGTTTTTAGCATGCACATGCATCTTTTGGTAGACGCGGACGCAGTTTTCTGCAAAACCACACGATATGCATGCAAATGGTGCTTTTGGCAGAACGCGCGTGTGGATTTCTACCAAACGACGTGAAAAGCATGCCGATGCTGCTCTTTTTAGCACCCGCACATGGATTTGTGCCAAAACGCGTTTTTAGCATGCACATGCATCTTTTGGTAGACGCGGACGCAGTTTTCTGCAAAACCACACGATATGCATGCAAATGGTGCTTTTGGCAGAACGCGCGTGTGGATTTCTACCAAACGACGTGAAAAGCATGCCGATGCTGCTCTTTTTAGCACCCGCACATGGATTTGTGCCAAAACGCGTTTTAAGCATGCGCATGCATCTTTTGGTAGACGCGGACGCAGTTTTCTGCAAAACCACACGATATGCATGCAAATGGTGCTTTTCGCAGAACGCGCGCGTGGATTTCTACCAAACGACGTGAAAAGCATGCCGATGCTGCTCTTTTTAGCACCCGCACATGGATTTCTGCCAAAACGCGTTTTAAGCATGCGCATGCATCTTTTGGTAGACGCGGACGCAGTTTTCTGCAAAACCACACGATATGCATGCAAATGGTGCTTTTGGCAGAACGCGCGCGTGGATTTCTACCAAACGACGTGAAAAGCATGCCGATGCTGCTCTTTTTAACATCCGCACATGGATTTGTGCCAAAGCGCGTTTTAAGCATGCGCATGCATCTTTTGGTAGACGCGGACGCAGTTTTCTGCAAAACCACACGATATGCATGCAAATGGTGCTTTTAGCAGAACGCGCGCGTGGATTTCTACCAAACGACGTGAAAAGCATGCCGATGCTGCCCTTTTTAACATCCGCACACGGATTTGTGCCAATACGCGTTTTAAGCATGCGCATGCATCTTTTGGTAGACGCGGACGCAGTTTTCTGCAAAACCACACGATAGGCATGCAAATGGTGCTTTTGGCAGAACGCGCGCGTGGATTTCTACCAAACGACGTGAAAAGCATGCCGATGGTGCTCTTTTTAGCATCCGCACATGGATTTGTGCCAAAACGCGTTTTAAGCATGCGCATGCATCTTTTGGTAGACGCGGACGCAGTTTTCTGCAAAACCACACGATATGCATGCAAATGGTGCTTTTGGCAGAACGCGCGCGTGGATTTCTACCAAACGACGTGAAAAGCATGCCGATGCTGCTCTTTTTACCATCCGCACATGGATTTGTGCCAAAGCGCGTTTTAAGCATGCGCATGCATCTTTTGGTAGACGCGGACGCAGTTTTCTGCAAAACCACACGATAGGCATGCAAATGGTGCTTTTGGCAGAACGCGCGCGTGGATTTCTACCAAACGACGTGAAAAGCATGCCGATGCTGCTCTTTTTAGCACCCGCACATGGATTTCTGCCAAAACGCGTTTTAAGCATGCGCATGCATCTTTTGGTAGACGCGGACGCAGTTTTCTGCAAAACCACACGATATGCATGCAAATGGTGCTTTTGGCAGAACGCGCGCGTGGATTTCTACCAAACGACGTGAAAAGCATGCCGATGCTGCTCTTTTTAACATCCGCACATGGATTTGTGCCAAAGCGCGTTTTAAGCATGCGCATGCATCTTTTGGTAGACGCGGACGCAGTTTTCTGCAAAACCACACGATATGCATGCAAATGGTGCTTTTAGCAGAACGCGCGCGTGGATTTCTACCAAACGACGTGAAAAGCATGCCGATGCTGCTCTTTTTAACATCCGCACACGGATTTGTGCCAATACGCGTTTTAAGCATGCGCATGCATCTTTTGGTAGACGCGGACGCAGTTTTCTGCAAAACCACACGATAGGCATGCAAATGGTGCTTTTGGCAGAACGCGCGCGTGGATTTCTACCAAACGACGTGAAAAGCATGCCGATGGTGCTCTTTTTAGCATCCGCACATGGATTTGTGCCAAAACGCGTTTTAAGCATGCGCATGCATCTTTTGGTAGACGCGGACGCAGTTTTCTGCAAAACCACACGATATGCATGCAAATGGTGCTTTTGGCAGAACGCGCGCGTGGATTTCTACCAAACGACGTGAAAAGCATGCCGATGCTGCTCTTTTTAACATCCGCACATGGATTTGTGCCAAAGCGCGTTTTAAGCATGCGCATGCATCTTTTGGTAGACGCGGACGCAGTTTTCTGCAAAACCACACGATAGGCATGCAAATGGTGCTTTTGGCAGAACGCGCGTGTGGATTTCTACCAAACGACGTGAAAAGCATGCCGATGCTGCTCTTTTTAGCACCCGCACATGAATTTGTGCCAAAACGCGTTTTAAGCATGCGCATGCATCTTTTGGTAGACGCGGACGCAGTTTTCTGCAAAACCACACGATATGCATGCAAATGGTGCTTTTGGCAGAACGCGCGCGTGGATTTCTACCAAACGACGTGAAAAGCATGCCGATGCTGCTCTTTTTAAGATCCGCACATGGATTTGTGCCAAAACGCGTTTTAAGCATGCGCATGCATCTTTTGGTAGACGCGGACGCAGTTTTCTGCAAAACCACACGATAGGCATGCAAATGGTGCTTTTGGCAGAACGCGCGCGTGGATTTCTACCAAACGACGTGAAAAGCATGCCGATGCTGCTCTTTTTAACATCCGCACATGGATTTGTGCCAAAACGCGTTTTAAGCATGCGCATGCATCTTTTGGTAGACGCGGACGCAGTTTTCTGCAAAACCACACGATATGCATGCAAATGGTGCTTTTGGCAGAACGCGCGCGTGGATTTCTACCAAACGACGTGAAAAGCATGCCGATGCTGCTCTTTTTAACATCCGCACATGGATTTGTGCCAAAACGCGTTTTAAGCATGCGCATGCATCTTTTGGTAGACGCGGACGCAGTTTTCTGCAAAACCACACGATATGCATGCAAATGGTGCTTTTGGCAGAACGCGCGCGTGGATTTCTACCAAACGACGTGAAAAGCATGCCGATGCTGCTCTTTTTAACATCCGCACATGGATTTGTGCCAAAGCGCGTTTCAAGCATGCGCATGCATCTTTTGGTAGACGCGGACGCAGTTTTCTGGAAAACCACACGATAGGCATGCAAATGGTGCTTTTGGCAGAACGCGCGCGTGGATTTCTACCAAACGACGTGAAAAGCATGCCGATGCTGCTCTTTTTAGCACCCGCACATGGATTTGTGCCAAAACGCGTTTTAAGCATGCGCATGCATCTTTTGGTAGACGCGGACGCAGTTTTCTGCAAAACCACACGATATGCATGCAAATGGTGCTTTTGGCAGAACGCGCGCGTGGATTTCTACCAAACGACGTGAAAAGCATGCCGATGCTGCTCTTTTTACCATCCGCACATGGATTTGTGCCAAAGCGCGTTTTAAGCATGCGCATGCATCTTTTGGTAGACGCGGACGCAGTTTTCTGCAAAACCACACGATATGCATGCAAATGGTGCTTTTCGCAGAACGCGCGCGTGGATTTCTACCAAACGACGTGAAAAGCATGCCGATGCTGCTCTTTTTAGCACCCGCACATGGATTTGTGCCAAAACGCGTTTTAAGCATGCGCATGCATCTTTTGGTAGACGCGGACGCAGTTTTCTGCAAAACCACACGATATGCATGCAAATGGTGCTTTTGGCAGAACGCGCGCGTGGATTTCTACCAAACGACGTGAAAAGCATGCCGATGCTGCTCTTTTTAACATCCGCACATGGATTTGTGCCAAAGCGCGTTTTAAGCATGCGCATGCATCTTTTGGTAGACGCGGACGCAGTTTTCTGCAAAACCACACGATAGGCATGCAAATGGTGCTTTTGGGAGAATGCGCGCGTAGATTTCTACCAAACGACGTGAAAAGCATGCCGATGCTGCTCTTTTTAGCACCCGCACATGGATTTGTGCCAAAACGCGTTTTTAGCATGCACATGCATCTTTTGGTAGACGCGGACGCAGTTTTCTGCAAAACCACACGATATGCATGCAAATGGTGCTTTTGGCAGAACGCGCGTGTGGATTTCTACCAAACGACGTGAAAAGCATGCCGATGCTGCTCTTTTTAGCACCCGCACATGGATTTGTGCCAAAACGCGTTTTTAGCATGCACATGCATCTTTTGGTAGACGCGGACGCAGTTTTCTGCAAAACCACACGATATGCATGCAAATGGTGCTTTTGGCAGAACGCGCGTGTGGATTTCTACCAAACGACGTGAAAAGCATGCCGATGCTGCTCTTTTTAGCACCCGCACATGGATTTGTGCCAAAACGCGTTTTAAGCATGCGCATGCATCTTTTGGTAGACGCGGACGCAGTTTTCTGCAAAACCACACGATATGCATGCAAATGGTGCTTTTCGCAGAACGCGCGCGTGGATTTCTACCAAACGACGTGAAAAGCATGCCGATGCTGCTCTTTTTAGCACCCGCACATGGATTTCTGCCAAAACGCGTTTTAAGCATGCGCATGCATCTTTTGGTAGACGCGGACGCAGTTTTCTGCAAAACCACACGATATGCATGCAAATGGTGCTTTTGGCAGAACGCGCGCGTGGATTTCTACCAAACGACGTGAAAAGCATGCCGATGCTGCTCTTTTTAACATCCGCACATGGATTTGTGCCAAAGCGCGTTTTAAGCATGCGCATGCATCTTTTGGTAGACGCGGACGCAGTTTTCTGCAAAACCACACGATATGCATGCAAATGGTGCTTTTAGCAGAACGCGCGCGTGGATTTCTACCAAACGACGTGAAAAGCATGCCGATGCTGCTCTTTTTAACATCCGCACACGGATTTGTGCCAATACGCGTTTTAAGCATGCGCATGCATCTTTTGGTAGACGCGGACGCAGTTTTCTGCAAAACCACACGATAGGCATGCAAATGGTGCTTTTGGCAGAACGCGCGCGTGGATTTCTACCAAACGACGTGAAAAGCATGCCGATGGTGCTCTTTTTAGCATCCGCACATGGATTTGTGCCAAAACGCGTTTTAAGCATGCGCATGCATCTTTTGGTAGACGCGGACGCAGTTTTCTGCAAAACCACACGATATGCATGCAAATGGTGCTTTTGGCAGAACGCGCGCGTGGATTTCTACCAAACGACGTGAAAAGCATGCCGATGCTGCTCTTTTTAACATCCGCACATGGATTTGTGCCAAAGCGCGTTTTAAGCATGCGCATGCATCTTTTGGTAGACGCGGACGCAGTTTTCTGCAAAACCACACGATAGGCATGCAAATGGTGCTTTTGGCAGAACGCGCGTGTGGATTTCTACCAAACGACGTGAAAAGCATGCCGATGCTGCTCTTTTTAGCACCCGCACATGAATTTGTGCCAAAACGCGTTTTAAGCATGCGCATGCATCTTTTGGTAGACGCGGACGCAGTTTTCTGCAAAACCACACGATATGCATGCAAATGGTGCTTTTGGCAGAACGCGCGCGTGGATTTCTACCAAACGACGTGAAAAGCATGCCGATGCTGCTCTTTTTAAGATCCGCACATGGATTTGTGCCAAAACGCGTTTTAAGCATGCGCATGCATCTTTTGGTAGACGCGGACGCAGTTTTCTGCAAAACCACACGATAGGCATGCAAATGGTGCTTTTGGCAGAACGCGCGCGTGGATTTCTACCAAACGACGTGAAAAGCATGCCGATGCTGCTCTTTTTAACATCCGCACATGGATTTGTGCCAAAACGCGTTTTAAGCATGCACATGCATCTTTTGGTAGACGCGGACGCAGTTTTCTGCAAAACCACACGATATGCATGCAAATGGTGCTTTTGGCAGAACGCGCGCGTGGATTTCTACCAAACGACGTGAAAAGCATGCCGATGCTGCTCTTTTTAACATCCGCACATGGATTTGTGCCAAAACGCGTTTTAAGCATGCGCATGCATCTTTTGGTAGACGCGGACGCAGTTTTCTGCAAAACCACACGATATGCATGCAAATGGTGCTTTTGGCAGAACGCGCGCGTGGATTTCTACCAAACGACGTGAAAAGCATGCCGATGCTGCTCTTTTTAACATCCGCACATGGATTTGTGCCAAAGCGCGTTTTAAGCATGCGCATGCATCTTTTGGTAGACGCGGACGCAGTTTTCTGCAAAACCACACGATAGGCATGCAAATGGTGCTTTTGGGAGAATGCGCGCGTAGATTTCTACCAAACGACGTGAAAAGCATGCCGATGCTGCTCTTTTTAGCACCCGCACATGGATTTGTGCCAAAACGCGTTTTTAGCATGCACATGCATCTTTTGGTAGACGCGGACGCAGTTTTCTGCAAAACCACACGATATGCATGCAAATGGTGCTTTTGGCAGAACGCGCGTGTGGATTTCTACCAAACGACGTGAAAAGCATGCCGATGCTGCTCTTTTTAGCACCCGCACATGGATTTGTGCCAAAACGCGTTTTAAGCATGCGCATGCATCTTTTGGTAGACGCGGACGCAGTTTTCTGCAAAACCACACGATATGCATGCAAATGGTGCTTTTCGCAGAACGCGCGCGTGGATTTCTACCAAACGACGTGAAAAGCATGCCGATGCTGCTCTTTTTAGCACCCGCACATGGATTTCTGCCAAAACGCGTTTTAAGCATGCGCATGCATCTTTTGGTAGACGCGGACGCAGTTTTCTGCAAAACCACACGATATGCATGCAAATGGTGCTTTTGGCAGAACGCGCGCGTGGATTTCTACCAAACGACGTGAAAAGCATGCCGATGCTGCTCTTTTTAACATCCGCACATGGATTTGTGCCAAAGCGCGTTTTAAGCATGCGCATGCATCTTTTGGTAGACGCGGACGCAGTTTTCTGCAAAACCACACGATATGCATGCAAATGGTGCTTTTAGCAGAACGCGCGCGTGGATTTCTACCAAACGACGTGAAAAGCATGCCGATGCTGCTCTTTTTAACATCCGCACACGGATTTGTGCCAATACGCGTTTTAAGCATGCGCATGCATCTTTTGGTAGACGCGGACGCAGTTTTCTGCAAAACCACACGATATGCATGCAAATGGTGCTTTTGGCAGAACGCGCGCGTGGATTTCTACCAAACGACGTGAAAAGCATGCCGATGCTGCTCTTTTTAACATCCGCACATGGATTTGTGCCAAAGCGCGTTTTAAGCATGCGCATGCATCTTTTGGTAGACGCGGACGCAGTTTTCTGCAAAACCACACGATAGGCATGCAAATGGTGCTTTTGGCAGAACGCGCGCGTGGATTTCTACCAAACGACGTGAAAAGCATGCCGATGCTGCTCTTTTTAAGATCCGCACATGGATTTGTGCCAAAACGCGTTTTAAGCATGCGCATGCATCTTTTGGTAGACGCGGACGCAGTTTTCTGCAAAACCACACGATAGGCATGCAAATGGTGCTTTTGGCAGAACGCGCGCGTGGATTTCTACCAAACGACGTGAAAAGCATGCCGATGCTGCTCTTTTTAACATCCGCACATGGATTTGTGCCAAAACGCGTTTTAAGCATGCGCATGCATCTTTTGGTAGACGCGGACGCAGTTTTCTGCAAAACCACACGATATGCATGCAAATGGTGCTTTTGGCAGAACGCGCGCGTGGATTTCTACCAAACGACGTGAAAAGCATGCCGATGCTGCTCTTTTTAACATCCGCACATGGATTTGTGCCAAAACGCGTTTTAAGCATGCGCATGCATCTTTTGGTAGACGCGGACGCAGTTTTCTGCAAAACCACACGATATGCATGCAAATGGTGCTTTTGGCAGAACGCGCGCGTGGATTTCTACCAAACGACGTGAAAAGCATGCCGATGCTGCTCTTTTTAACATCCGCACATGGATTTGTGCCAAAGCGCGTTTCAAGCATGCGCATGCATCTTTTGGTAGACGCGGACGCAGTTTTCTGCAAAACCACACGATAGGCATGCAAATGGTGCTTTTGGCAGAACGCGCGCGTGGATTTCTACCAAACGACGTGAAAAGCATGCCGATGCTGCTCTTTTTAGCACCCGCACATGGATTTGTGCCAAAACGCGTTTTAAGCATGCGCATGCATCTTTTGGTAGACGCGGACGCAGTTTTCTGCAAAACCACACGATATGCATGCAAATGGTGCTTTTGGCAGAACGCGCGCGTGGATTTCTACCAAACGACGTGAAAAGCATGCCGATGCTGCTCTTTTTACCATCCGCACATGGATTTGTGCCAAAGCGCGTTTTAAGCATGCGCATGCATCTTTTGGTAGACGCGGACGCAGTTTTCTGCAAAACCACACGATAGGCATGCAAATGGTGCTTTTGGCAGAACGCGCGCGTGGATTTCTACCAAACGACGTGAAAAGCATGCCGATGCTGCTCTTTTTAGCACCCGCACATGGATTTGTGCCAAAACGCGTTTTAAGCATGCGCATGCATCTTTTGGTAGACGCGGACGCAGTTTTCTGCAAAACCACACGATATGCATGCAAATGGTGCTTTTGGCAGAACGCGCGCGTGGATTTCTACCAAACGACGTGAAAAGCATGCCGATGCTGCTCTTTTTAACATCCGCACATGGATTTGTGCCAAAGCGCGTTTTAAGCATGCGCATGCATCTTTTGGTAGACGCGGACGCAGTTTTCTGCAAAACCACACGATAGGCATGCAAATGGTGCTTTTGGGAGAATGCGCGCGTAGATTTCTACCAAACGACGTGAAAAGCATGCCGATGCTGCTCTTTTTAGCACCCGCACATGGATTTGTGCCAAAACGCGTTTTTAGCATGCACATGCATCTTTTGGTAGACGCGGACGCAGTTTTCTGCAAAACCACACGATATGCATGCAAATGGTGCTTTTGGCAGAACGCGCGTGTGGATTTCTACCAAACGACGTGAAAAGCATGCCGATGCTGCTCTTTTTAGCACCCGCACATGGATTTGTGCCAAAACGCGTTTTTAGCATGCACATGCATCTTTTGGTAGACGCGGACGCAGTTTTCTGCAAAACCACACGATATGCATGCAAATGGTGCTTTTGGCAGAACGCGCGTGTGGATTTCTACCAAACGACGTGAAAAGCATGCCGATGCTGCTCTTTTTAGCACCCGCACATGGATTTGTGCCAAAACGCGTTTTAAGCATGCGCATGCATCTTTTGGTAGACGCGGACGCAGTTTTCTGCAAAACCACACGATATGCATGCAAATGGTGCTTTTCGCAGAACGCGCGCGTGGATTTCTACCAAACGACGTGAAAAGCATGCCGATGCTGCTCTTTTTAGCACCCGCACATGGATTTCTGCCAAAACGCGTTTTAAGCATGCGCATGCATCTTTTGGTAGACGCGGACGCAGTTTTCTGCAAAACCACACGATATGCATGCAAATGGTGCTTTTGGCAGAACGCGCGCGTGGATTTCTACCAAACGACGTGAAAAGCATGCCGATGCTGCTCTTTTTAACATCCGCACATGGATTTGTGCCAAAGCGCGTTTTAAGCATGCGCATGCATCTTTTGGTAGACGCGGACGCAGTTTTCTGCAAAACCACACGATATGCATGCAAATGGTGCTTTTAGCAGAACGCGCGCGTGGATTTCTACCAAACGACGTGAAAAGCATGCCGATGCTGCTCTTTTTAACATCCGCACACGGATTTGTGCCAATACGCGTTTTAAGCATGCGCATGCATCTTTTGGTAGACGCGGACGCAGTTTTCTGCAAAACCACACGATATGCATGCAAATGGTGCTTTTGGCAGAACGCGCGCGTGGATTTCTACCAAACGACGTGAAAAGCATGCCGATGCTGCTCTTTTTAACATCCGCACATGGATTTGTGCCAAAGCGCGTTTTAAGCATGCGCATGCATCTTTTGGTAGACGCGGACGCAGTTTTCTGCAAAACCACACGATAGGCATGCAAATGGTGCTTTTGGCAGAACGCGCGCGTGGATTTCTACCAAACGACGTGAAAAGCATGCCGATGCTGCTCTTTTTAAGATCCGCACATGGATTTGTGCCAAAACGCGTTTTAAGCATGCGCATGCATCTTTTGGTAGACGCGGACGCAGTTTTCTGCAAAACCACACGATAGGCATGCAAATGGTGCTTTTGGCAGAACGCGCGCGTGGATTTCTACCAAACGACGTGAAAAGCATGCCGATGCTGCTCTTTTTAACATCCGCACATGGATTTGTGCCAAAACGCGTTTTAAGCATGCGCATGCATCTTTTGGTAGACGCGGACGCAGTTTTCTGCAAAACCACACGATATGCATGCAAATGGTGCTTTTGGCAGAACGCGCGCGTGGATTTCTACCAAACGACGTGAAAAGCATGCCGATGCTGCTCTTTTTAACATCCGCACATGGATTTGTGCCAAAACGCGTTTTAAGCATGCGCATGCATCTTTTGGTAGACGCGGACGCAGTTTTCTGCAAAACCACACGATATGCATGCAAATGGTGCTTTTGGCAGAACGCGCGCGTGGATTTCTACCAAACGACGTGAAAAGCATGCCGATGCTGCTCTTTTTAACATCCGCACATGGATTTGTGCCAAAGCGCGTTTCAAGCATGCGCATGCATCTTTTGGTAGACGCGGACGCAGTTTTCTGCAAAACCACACGATAGGCATGCAAATGGTGCTTTTGGCAGAACGCGCGCGTGGATTTCTACCAAACGACGTGAAAAGCATGCCGATGCTGCTCTTTTTAGCACCCGCACATGGATTTGTGCCAAAACGCGTTTTAAGCATGCGCATGCATCTTTTGGTAGACGCGGACGCAGTTTTCTGCAAAACCACACGATATGCATGCAAATGGTGCTTTTGGCAGAACGCGCGCGTGGATTTCTACCAAACGACGTGAAAAGCATGCCGATGCTGCTCTTTTTACCATCCGCACATGGATTTGTGCCAAAGCGCGTTTTAAGCATGCGCATGCATCTTTTGGTAGACGCGGACGCAGTTTTCTGCAAAACCACACGATAGGCATGCAAATGGTGCTTTTGGCAGAACGCGCGCGTGGATTTCTACCAAACGACGTGAAAAGCATGCCGATGCTGCTCTTTTTAGCACCCGCACATGGATTTGTGCCAAAACGCGTTTTAAGCATGCGCATGCATCTTTTGGTAGACGCGGACGCAGTTTTCTGCAAAACCACACGATATGCATGCAAATGGTGCTTTTGGCAGAACGCGCGCGTGGATTTCTACCAAACGACGTGAAAAGCATGCCGATGCTGCTCTTTTTAACATCCGCACATGGATTTGTGCCAAAGCGCGTTTTAAGCATGCGCATGCATCTTTTGGTAGACGCGGACGCAGTTTTCTGCAAAACCACACGATAGGCATGCAAATGGTGCTTTTGGGAGAATGCGCGCGTAGATTTCTACCAAACGACGTGAAAAGCATGCCGATGCTGCTCTTTTTAGCACCCGCACATGGATTTGTGCCAAAACGCGTTTTTAGCATGCACATGCATCTTTTGGTAGACGCGGACGCAGTTTTCTGCAAAACCACACGATATGCATGCAAATGGTGCTTTTGGCAGAACGCGCGTGTGGATTTCTACCAAACGACGTGAAAAGCATGCCGATGCTGCTCTTTTTAGCACCCGCACATGGATTTGTGCCAAAACGCGTTTTTAGCATGCACATGCATCTTTTGGTAGACGCGGACGCAGTTTTCTGCAAAACCACACGATATGCATGCAAATGGTGCTTTTGGCAGAACGCGCGTGTGGATTTCTACCAAACGACGTGAAAAGCATGCCGATGCTGCTCTTTTTAGCACCCGCACATGGATTTGTGCCAAAACGCGTTTTAAGCATGCGCATGCATCTTTTGGTAGACGCGGACGCAGTTTTCTGCAAAACCACACGATATGCATGCAAATGGTGCTTTTCGCAGAACGCGCGCGTGGATTTCTACCAAACGACGTGAAAAGCATGCCGATGCTGCTCTTTTTAGCACCCGCACATGGATTTCTGCCAAAACGCGTTTTAAGCATGCGCATGCATCTTTTGGTAGACGCGGACGCAGTTTTCTGCAAAACCACACGATATGCATGCAAATGGTGCTTTTGGCAGAACGCGCGCGTGGATTTCTACCAAACGACGTGAAAAGCATGCCGATGCTGCTCTTTTTAACATCCGCACATGGATTTGTGCCAAAGCGCGTTTTAAGCATGCGCATGCATCTTTTGGTAGACGCGGACGCAGTTTTCTGCAAAACCACACGATATGCATGCAAATGGTGCTTTTAGCAGAACGCGCGCGTGGATTTCTACCAAACGACGTGAAAAGCATGCCGATGCTGCTCTTTTTAACATCCGCACACGGATTTGTGCCAATACGCGTTTTAAGCATGCGCATGCATCTTTTGGTAGACGCGGACGCAGTTTTCTGCAAAACCACACGATAGGCATGCAAATGGTGCTTTTGGCAGAACGCGCGCGTGGATTTCTACCAAACGACGTGAAAAGCATGCCGATGGTGCTCTTTTTAGCATCCGCACATGGATTTGTGCCAAAACGCGTTTTAAGCATGCGCATGCATCTTTTGGTAGACGCGGACGCAGTTTTCTGCAAAACCACACGATATGCATGCAAATGGTGCTTTTGGCAGAACGCGCGCGTGGATTTCTACCAAACGACGTGAAAAGCATGCCGATGCTGCTCTTTTTAACATCCGCACATGGATTTGTGCCAAAGCGCGTTTTAAGCATGCGCATGCATCTTTTGGTAGACGCGGACGCAGTTTTCTGCAAAACCACACGATAGGCATGCAAATGGTGCTTTTGGCAGAACGCGCGTGTGGATTTCTACCAAACGACGTGAAAAGCATGCCGATGCTGCTCTTTTTAGCACCCGCACATGAATTTGTGCCAAAACGCGTTTTAAGCATGCGCATGCATCTTTTGGTAGACGCGGACGCAGTTTTCTGCAAAACCACACGATATGCATGCAAATGGTGCTTTTGGCAGAACGCGCGCGTGGATTTCTACCAAACGACGTGAAAAGCATGCCGATGCTGCTCTTTTTAAGATCCGCACATGGATTTGTGCCAAAACGCGTTTTAAGCATGCGCATGCATCTTTTGGTAGACGCGGACGCAGTTTTCTGCAAAACCACACGATAGGCATGCAAATTGTGCTTTTGGCAGAACGCGCGCGTGGATTTCTACCAAACGACGTGAAAAGCATGCCGATGCTGCTCTTTTTAACATCCGCACATGGATTTGTGCCAAAACGCGTTTTAAGCATGCGCATGCATCTTTTGGTAGACGCGGACGCAGTTTTCTGCAAAACCACACGATATGCATGCAAATGGTGCTTTTGGCAGAACGCGCGCGTGGATTTCTACCAAACGACGTGAAAAGCATGCCGATGCTGCTCTTTTTAACATCCGCACATGGATTTGTGCCAAAACGCGTTTTAAGCATGCGCATGCATCTTTTGGTAGACGCGGACGCAGTTTTCTGCAAAACCACACGATATGCATGCAAATGGTGCTTTTGGCAGAACGCGCGCGTGGATTTCTACCAAACGACGTGAAAAGCATGCCGATGCTGCTCTTTTTAACATCCGCACATGGATTTGTGCCAAAGCGCGTTTCAAGCATGCGCATGCATCTTTTGGTAGACGCGGACGCAGTTTTCTGCAAAACCACACGATAGGCATGCAAATGGTGCTTTTGGCAGAACGCGCGCGTGGATTTCTACCAAACGACGTGAAAAGCATGCCGATGCTGCTCTTTTTAGCACCCGCACATGGATTTGTGCCAAAACGCGTTTTAAGCATGCGCATGCATCTTTTGGTAGACGCGGACGCAGTTTTCTGCAAAACCACACGATATGCATGCAAATGGTGCTTTTGGCAGAACGCGCGCGTGGATTTCTACCAAACGACGTGAAAAGCATGCCGATGCTGCTCTTTTTACCATCCGCACATGGATTTGTGCCAAAGCGCGTTTTAAGCATGCGCATGCATCTTTTGGTAGACGCGGACGCAGTTTTCTGCAAAACCACACGATAGGCATGCAAATGGTGCTTTTGGCAGAACGCGCGCGTGGATTTCTACCAAACGACGTGAAAAGCATGCCGATGCTGCTCTTTTTAGCACACGCACATGGATTTGTGCCAAAACGCGTTTTAAGCATGCGCATGCATCTTTTGGTAGACGCGGACGCAGTTTTCTGCAAAACCACACGATATGCATGCAAATGGTGCTTTTGGCAGAACGCGCGCGTGGATTTCTACCAAACGACGTGAAAAGCATGCCGATGCTGCTCTTTTTAACATCCGCACATGGATTTGTGCCAAAGCGCGTTTTAAGCATGCGCATGCATCTTTTGGTAGACGCGGACGCAGTTTTCTGCAAAACCACACGATAGGCATGCAAATGGTGCTTTTGGGAGAATGCGCGCGTAGATTTCTACCAAACGACGTGAAAAGCATGCCGATGCTGCTCTTTTTAGCACCCGCACATGGATTTGTGCCAAAACGCGTTTTTAG
Source organism: Dermacentor variabilis (assembly GCF_050947875.1). NCBI lineage: Eukaryota > Metazoa > Arthropoda > Arachnida > Ixodida > Ixodidae > Dermacentor > Dermacentor variabilis. The sequence goes on from NW_027460481.1 coordinate 37,948, forward strand.
CATGCACATGCATCTTTTGGTAGACGCGGACGCAGTTTTCTGCAAAACCACACGATATGCATGCAAATGGTGCTTTTGGCAGAACGCGCGTGTCGATTTCTACCAAACGACGTGAAAAGCATGCCGATGCTGCTCTTTTTAGCACCCGCACATGGATTTGTGCCAAAACGCGTTTTAAGCATGCGCATGCATCTTTTGGTAGACGCGGACGCAGTTTTCTGCAAAACCACACGATATGCATGCAAATGGTGCTTTTCGCAGAACGCGCGCGTGGATTTCTACCAAACGACGTGAAAAGCATGCCGATGCTGCTCTTTTTAGCACCCGCACATGGATTTCTGCCAAAACGCGTTTTAAGCATGCGCATGCATCTTTTGGTAGACGCGGACGCAGTTTTCTGCAAAACCACACGATATGCATGCAAATGGTGCTTTTGGCAGAACGCGCGCGTGGATTTCTACCAAACGACGTGAAAAGCATGCCGATGCTGCTCTTTTTAACATCCGCACATGGATTTGTGCCAAAGCGCGTTTTAAGCATGCGCATGCATCTTTTGGTAGACGCGGACGCAGTTTTCTGCAAAACCACACGATATGCATGCAAATGGTGCTTTTAGCAGAACGCGCGCGTGGATTTCTACCAAACGACGTGAAAAGCATGCCGATGCTGCTCTTTTTAACATCCGCACACGGATTTGTGCCAATACGCGTTTTAAGCATGCGCATGCATCTTTTGGTAGACGCGGACGCAGTTTTCTGCAAAACCACACGATAGGCATGCAAATGGTGCTTTTGGCAGAACGCGCGCGTGGATTTCTACCAAACGACGTGAAAAGCATGCCGATGGTGCTCTTTTTAGCATCCGCACATGGATTTGTGCCAAAACGCGTTTTAAGCATGCGCATGCATCTTTTGGTAGACGCGGACGCAGTTTTCTGCAAAACCACACGATATGCATGCAAATGGTGCTTTTGGCAGAACGCGCGCGTGGATTTCTACCAAACGACGTGAAAAGCATGCCGATGCTGCTCTTTTTAACATCCGCACATGGATTTGTGCCAAAGCGCGTTTTAAGCATGCGCATGCATCTTTTGGTAGACGCGGACGCAGTTTTCTGCAAAACCACACGATAGGCATGCAAATGGTGCTTTTGGCAGAACGCGCGTGTGGATTTCTACCAAACGACGTGAAAAGCATGCCGATGCTGCTCTTTTTAGCACCCGCACATGAATTTGTGCCAAAACGCGTTTTAAGCATGCGCATGCATCTTTTGGTAGACGCGGACGCAGTTTTCTGCAAAACCACACGATATGCATGCAAATGGTGCTTTTGGCAGAACGCGCGCGTGGATTTCTACCAAACGACGTGAAAAGCATGCCGATGCTGCTCTTTTTAAGATCCGCACATGGATTTGTGCCAAAACGCGTTTTAAGCATGCGCATGCATCTTTTGGTAGACGCGGACGCAGTTTTCTGCAAAACCACACGATAGGCATGCAAATGGTGCTTTTGGCAGAACGCGCGCGTGGATTTCTACCAAACGACGTGAAAAGCATGCCGATGGTGCTCTTTTTAGCACCCGCACATGGATTTGTGCCAAAACGCGTTTTTAGCATGCACATGCATCTTTTGGTAGACGCGGACGCAGTTTTCTGCAAAACCACACGATATGCATGCAAATGGTGGTTTTGGCAGAACGCGCGTGTGGATTTCTACCAAACGACGTGAAAAGCATGCCGATGCTGCTCTTTTTAGCACCCGCACATGGATTTGTGCCAAAACGCGTTTTAAGCATGCGCATGCATCTTTTGGTAGACGCGGACGCAGTTTTCTGCAAAACCACACGATATGCATGCAAATGGTGCTTTTGGCAGAACGCGCGCGTGGATTTCTACCAAACGACGTGAAAAGCATGCCGATGCTGCTCTTTTTAACATCCGCACATGGATTTGTGCCAAAGGGCGTTTTAAGCATGCGCATGCATCTTTTGGTAGACGCGGACGCAGTTTTCTGCAAAACCACACGATATGCATGCAAATGGTGCTTTTGGCGGAACGCGCGTGTGGATTTCTACCAAACGACGTGAAAAGCATGCCGATGCTGCTCTTTTTAGCACCCGCACATGGATTTGTGTCAAAACGCGTTTTAAGCATGCGCATGCATCTTTTGGTAGACGCGGACGCAGTTTTCTGCAAAACCACACGACATGCATGCAAATGGTGCTTTTGGCAGAACGCGCGCGTGGATTTCTACCAAACGACGTGAAAAGCATGCCGATGCTCCTCTTTTTAACATCCGCACATGGATTTGTGCCAAACCCCTTTTTAAGCATGCGCATGCATCTTTTGGTAGACGCGGACGCAGTTTTCTGCAAAACCACACGATAGGCATGCAAATGGTGCTTTTGGCAGAACGCGCGTGTGGATTTCTACCAAACGACGTGAAAAGCATGCCGATGCTGCTCTTTTTAGCACCCGCACATGGATTTGTGCCAAAACGCGTTTTAAGCATGCGCATGCATCTTTTGGTAGACGCGGACGCAGTTTTCTGCAAAACCACACGATATGCATGCAAATGGTGCTTTTGGCAGAACGCGCGCGTGGATTTCTACCAAACGACGTGAAAAGCATGCCGATGCTGCTCTTTTTAACATCCGCACATGGATTTGTGCCAAAGCGCGTTTCAAGCATGCGCATGCATCTTTTGGTAGACGCGGACGCAGTTTTCTGCAAAACCACACGATAGGCATGCAAATGGTGCTTTTGGCAGAACGCGCGCGTGGATTTCTACCAAACGACGTGAAAAGCATGCCGATGCTGCTCTTTTTAGCACCCGCACATGGATTTGTGCCAAAACGCGTTTTAAGCATGCGCATGCATCTCTTGGTAGACGCGGACGCAGTTTTCTGCAAAACCACACGATATGCATGCAAATGGTGCTTTTGGCAGAACGCGCGCGTGGATTTCTACCAAACGACGTGAAAAGCATGCCGATGCTGCTCTTTTTACCATCCGCACATGGATTTGTGCCAAAGCGCGTTTTAAGCATGCGCATGCATCTTTTGGTAGACGCGGACGCAGTTTTCTGCAAAACCACACGATAGGCATGCAAATGGTGCTTTTGGCAGAACGCGCGTGTGGATTTCTACCAAACGACGTGAAAAGCATGCCGATGCTGCTCTTTTTAGCACCCGCACATGAATTTGTGCCAAAACGCGTTTTAAGCATGCGCATGCATCTTTTGGTAGACGCGGACGCAGTTTTCTGCAAAACCACACGATATGCATGCAAATGGTGCTTTTGGCAGAACGCGCGCGTGGATTTCTACCAAACGACGTGAAAAGCATGCCGATGCTGCTCTTTTTAAGATCCGCACATGGATTTGTGCCAAAACGCGTTTTAAGCATGCGCATGCATCTTTTGGTAGACGCGGACGCAGTTTTCTGCAAAACCACACGATAGGCATGCAAATGGTGCTTTTGGCAGAACGCGCGCGTGGATTTCTACCAAACGACGTGAAAAGCATGCCGATGGTGCTCTTTTTAGCACCCGCACATGGATTTGTGCCAAAACGCGTTTTTAGCATGCACATGCATCTTTTGGTAGACGCGGACGCAGTTTTCTGCAAAACCACACGATATGCATGCAAATGGTGGTTTTGGCAGAACGCGCGTGTGGATTTCTACCAAACGACGTGAAAAGCATGCCGATGCTGCTCTTTTTAGCACCCGCACATGGATTTGTGCCAAAACGCGTTTTAAGCATGCGCATGCATCTTTTGGTAGACGCGGACGCAGTTTTCTGCAAAACCACACGATATGCATGCAAATGGTGCTTTTGGCAGAACGCGCGCGTGGATTTCTACCAAACGACGTGAAAAGCATGCCGATGCTGCTCTTTTTAACATCCGCACATGGATTTGTGCCAAAGGGCGTTTTAAGCATGCGCATGCATCTTTTGGTAGACGCGGACGCAGTTTTCTGCAAAACCACACGATATGCATGCAAATGGTGCTTTTGGCGGAACGCGCGTGTGGATTTCTACCAAACGACGTGAAAAGCATGCCGATGCTGCTCTTTTTAGCACCCGCACATGGATTTGTGTCAAAACGCGTTTTAAGCATGCGCATGCATCTTTTGGTAGACGCGGACGCAGTTTTCTGCAAAACCACACGACATGCATGCAAATGGTGCTTTTGGCAGAACGCGCGCGTGGATTTCTACCAAACGACGTGAAAAGCATGCCGATGCTCCTCTTTTTAACATCCGCACATGGATTTGTGCCAAACCCCTTTTTAAGCATGCGCATGCATCTTTTGGTAGACGCGGACGCAGTTTTCTGCAAAACCACACGATAGGCATGCAAATGGTGCTTTTGGCAGAACGCGCGTGTGGATTTCTACCAAACGACGTGAAAAGCATGCCGATGCTGCTCTTTTTAGCACCCGCACATGGATTTGTGCCAAAACGCGTTTTAAGCATGCGCATGCATCTTTTGGTAGACGCGGACGCAGTTTTCTGCAAAACCACACGATATGCATGCAAATGGTGCTTTTGGCAGAACGCGCGCGTGGATTTCTACCAAACGACGTGAAAAGCATGCCGATGCTGCTCTTTTTAACATCCGCACATGGATTTGTGCCAAAGCGCGTTTCAAGCATGCGCATGCATCTTTTGGTAGACGCGGACGCAGTTTTCTGCAAAACCACACGATAGGCATGCAAATGGTGCTTTTGGCAGAACGCGCGCGTGGATTTCTACCAAACGACGTGAAAAGCATGCCGATGCTGCTCTTTTTAGCACCCGCACATGGATTTGTGCCAAAACGCGTTTTAAGCATGCGCATGCATCTCTTGGTAGACGCGGACGCAGTTTTCTGCAAAACCACACGATATGCATGCAAATGGTGCTTTTGGCAGAACGCGCGCGTGGATTTCTACCAAACGACGTGAAAAGCATGCCGATGCTGCTCTTTTTACCATCCGCACATGGATTTGTGCCAAAGCGCGTTTTAAGCATGCGCATGCATCTTTTGGTAGACGCGGACGCAGTTTTCTGCAAAACCACACGATAGGCATGCAAATGGTGCTTTTGGCAGAACGCGCGCGTGGATTTCTACCAAACGACGTGAAAAGCATGCCGATGCTGCTCTTTTTAGCACCCGCACATGGATTTGTGCCAAAACGCGTTTTAAGCATGCGCATGCATCTTTTGGTAGACGCGGACGCAGTTTTCTGCAAAACCACACGATATGCATGCAAATGGTGCTTTTGGCAGAACGCGCGCGTGGATTTCTACCAAACGACGTGAAAAGCATGCCGATGCTGCTCTTTTTAACATCCGCACATGGATTTGTGCCAAAACGCGTTTTAAGCATGCGCATGCATCTTTTGGTAGACGCGGACGCAGTTTTCTGCAAAACCACACGATAGGCATGCAAATGGTGCTTTTGGCAGAACGCGCGCGTGGATTTCTACCAAACGACGTGAAAAGCATGCCGATGCTGCTCTTTTTAGCACCCGCACATGGATTTGTGCCAAAACGCGTTTTTAGCATGCACATGCATCTTTTGGTAGACGCGGACGCAGTTTTCTGCAAAACCACACGATATGCATGCAAATGGTGCTTTTGGCAGAACGCGCGTGTGGATTTCTACCAAACGACGTGAAAAGCATGCCGATGCTGCTCTTTTTAGCACCCGCACATGGATTTGTGCCAAAACGCGTTTTAAGCATGCGCATGCATCTTTTGGTAGACGCGGACGCAGTTTTCTGCAAAACCACACGATATGCATGCAAATGGTGCTTTTGGCAGAACGCGCGCGTGGATTTCTACCAAACGACGTGAAAAGCATGCCGACGCTGCTCTTTTTAACATCCGCACATGGATTTGTGCCAAAGCGCGTTTTAAGCATGCGCATGCATCTTTTGGTAGACGCGGACGCAGTTTTCTGCAAAACCACACGATATGCATGCAAATGGTGCTTTTGGCAGAACGCGCGTGTGGATTTCTACCAAACGACGTGAAAAGCATGCCGATGCTGCTCTTTTTAGCACCCGCACATGGATTTGTGCCAAAACGCGTTTTTAGCATGCACATGCATCTTTTGGTAGACGCGGACGCAGTTTTCTGCAAAACCACACGATATGCATGAAAATGGTGCTTTTGGCAGAACGCGCGTGTGGATTTCTACCAAACGACGTGAAAAGCATGCCGATGCTGCTCTTTTTAACATCCGCACATGGATTTGTGCCAAAGCGCGTTTTAAGCATGCGCATGCATCTTTTGGTAGACGCGGACGCAGTTTTCTGCAAAACCACACGATAGGCATGCAAATGGTGCTTTTGGCAGAACGCGCGTGTGGATTTCTACCAAACGACGTGAAAAGCATGCCGATGCTGCTCTTTTTAGCACCCGCACATGGATTTGTGCCAAAACGCGTTTTAAGCATGCGCATGCATCTTTTGGTAGACGCGGACGCAGTTTTCTGCAAAACCACACGATATGCATGCAAATGGTGCTTTTGGCAGAACGCGCGCGTGGATTTCTACCAAACGACGTGAAAAGCATGCCGATGCTGCTCTTTTTAACATCCGCACATGGATTTGTGCCAAAGCGCGTTTTAAGCATGCGCATGCATCTTTTGGTAGACGCGGACGCAGTTTTCTGCAAAACCACACGATAGGCATGCAAATGGTGCTTTTGGCAGAACGCGCGTGTGGATTTCTACCAAACGACGTGAAAAGCATGCCGATGCTGCTCTTTTTAGCACCCGCACATGGATTTGTGCCAAAACGCGTTTTAAGCATGCGCATGCATCTTTTGGTAGACGCGGACGCAGTTTTCTGCAAAACCACACGATATGCATGCAAATGGTGCTTTTGGCAGAACGCGCGCGTGGATTTCTATTAAACGACGTGAAAAGCATGCCGATGCTGCTCTTTTTAGCACCCGCACATGGATTTGTGCCAAAGCGCGTTTTAAGCATGCGCATGCATCTTTTGGTAGACGCGGACGCAGTTTTCTGCAAAACCACACGATAGGCATGCAAATGGTGCTTTTGGCAGAACGCGCGTGTGGATTTCTACCAAACGACGTGAAAAGCATGCCGATGCTGCTCTTTTTAGCACCCGCACATGGATTTGTGCCAAAACGCGTTTTAAGCATGCGCATGCATCTTTTGGTAGACGCGGACGCAGTTTTCTGCAAAACCACACGATATGCATGCAAATGGTGCTTTTGGCAGAACGCGCGCGTGGATTTCTACCAAACGACGTGAAAAGCATGCCGATGCTGCTCTTTTTAACATCCGCACATGGATTTGTGCCAAAACGCGTTTTTAGCATGCACATGCATATTTTGGTAGACGCGGACGCAGTTTTCTGCAAAACCACACGATATGCATGCAAATGGTGCTTTTGGCAGAACGCGCGTGTGGATTTCTACCAAACGACGTGAAAAGCATGCCGATGCTGCTCTTTTTAACATCCGCACATGGATTTGTGCCAAAACGCGTTTTTAGCATGCACATGCATCTTTTGGTAGACGCGGACGCAGTTTTCTGCAAAACCACACGATATGCATGCAAATGGTGCTTTTGGCAGAACGCGCGTGTGGATTTCTACCAAACGACGTGAAAAGCATGCCGATGCTGCTCTTTTTAACATCCGCACATGGATTTGTGCCAAAGCGCGTTTTAAGCATGCGCATGCATCTTTTGGTAGACGCGGACGCAGTTTTCTGCAAAACCACACGATAGGCATGCAAATGGTGCTTTTGGCAGAACGCGCGTGTGGATTTCTACCAAACGACGTGAAAAGCATGCCGATGCTGCTCTTTTTAGCACCCGCACATGGATTTGTGCCAAAACGCGTTTTAAGCATGCGCATGCATCTTTTGGTAGACGCGGACGCAGTTTTCTGCAAAACCACACGATATGCATGCAAATGGTGCTTTTGGCAGAACGCGCGCGTGGATTTCTACCAAACGACGTGAAAAGCATGCCGATGCTGCTCTTTTTAACATCCGCACATGGATTTGTGCCAAAACGCGTTTTAAGCATGCGCATGCATCTTTTGGTAGACGCAGACGCAGTTTTCTGCAAAACCACACGATATGCATGCAAATGGTGCTTTTGGCAGAACGCGCGCGTGGATTTCTACCAAACGACGTGAAAAGCATGCCGATGCTGCTCTTTTTAGCACCCGCACATGGATTTGTGCCAAAGCGCGTTTTAAGCATGCGCATGCATCTTTTGGTAGACGCGGACGCAGTTTTCTGCAAAACCACACGATAGGCATGCAAATGGTGCTTTTGGCAGAACGCGCGTGTGGATTTCTACCAAACGACGTGAAAAGCATGCCGATGCTGCTCTTTTTAGCACCCGCACATGGATTTGTGCCAAAACGCGTTTTAAGCATGCGCATGCATCTTTTGGTAGACGCGGACGCAGTTTTCTGCAAAACCACACGATATGCATGCAAATGGTGCTTTTGGCAGAACGCGCGCGTGGATTTCTACCAAACGACGTGAAAAGCATGCCGATGCTGCTCTTTTTAACATCCGCACATGGATTTGTGCCAAAACGCGTTTTTAGCATGCACATGCATCTTTTGGTAGACGCCGACGCAGTTTTCTGCAAAACCACACGATATGCATGCAAATGGTGCTTTTGGCAGAACGCGCGTGTGGATTTCTACCAAACGACGTGAAAAGCATGCCGATGCTGCTCTTTTTAACATCCGCACATGGATTTGTGCCAAAACGCGTTTTTAGCATGCACATGCATCTTTTGGTAGACGCGGACGCAGTTTTCTGCAAAACCACACGATATGCATGCAAATGGTGCTTTTGGCAGAACGCGCGTGTGGATTTCTACCAAACGACGTGAAAAGCATGCCGATGCTGCTCTTTTTAACATCCACACATGGATTTGTGCCAAAGCGCGTTTTAAGCATGCGCATGCATCTTTTAGTAGACGCGGACGCAGTTTTCTGCAAAACCACACGATAGGCATGCAAATGGTGCTTTTGGCAGAACGCGCGTGTGGATTTCTACCAAACGACGTGAAAAGCATGCCGATGCTGCTCTTTTTAGCACCCGCACATGGATTTGTGCCAAAACGCGTTTTAAGCATGCGCATGCATCTTTTGGTAGACGCGGACGCAGTTTTCTGCAAAACCACACGATATGCATGCAAATGGTGCTTTTGGCAGAACGCGCGCGTGGATTTCTACCAAACGACGTGAAAAGCATGCCGATGCTGCTCTTTTTAACATCCGCACATGGATTTGTGCCAAAGCGCGTTTTAAGCATGCGCATGCATCTTTTGGTAGACGCGGACGCAGTTTTCTGCAAAACCACACGATAGGCATGCGAATGGTGCTTTTGGCAGAACGCGCGTGTGGATTTCTACCAAACGACGTGAAAAGCATGCCGATGCTGCTCTTTTTAGCACCCGCACATGGATTTGTGCCAAAACGCGTTTTAAGCATGCGCATGCATCTTTTGGTAGACGCGGACGCAGTTTTCTGCAAAACCACACGATATGCATGCAAATGGTGCTTTTGGCAGAACGCGCGCGTGGATTTCTACCAAACGACGTGAAAAGCATGCCGATGCTGCTCTTTTTAACATCCGCACATGGATTTGTGCCAAAGCGCGTTTTAAGCATGCGCATGCATCTTTTGGTAGACGCGGACGCAGTTTTCTGCAAAACCACACGATAGGCATGCAAATGGTGCTTTTGGCAGAACGCGCGTGTGGATTTCTACCAAACGACGTGAAAAGCATGCCGATGCTGCTCTTTTTAGCACCCGCACATGGATTTGTGCCAAAACGCGTTTTAAGCATGCGCATGCATCTTTTGGTAGACGCGGACGCAGTTTTCTGCAAAACCACACGATATGCATGCAAATGGTGCTTTTGGCAGAACGCGCGCGTGGATTTCTACCAAACGACGTGAAAAGCATGCCGATGCTGCTCTTTTTAACATCCGCACATGGATTTGTGCCAAAACGCGTTTTAAGCATGCGCATGCATCTTTTGGTAGACGCGGACGCAGTTTTCTGCAAAACCACACGATAGGCATGCAAATGGTGCTTTTGGCAGAACGCGCGCGTGGATTTCTACCAAACGACGTGAAAAGCATGCCGATGCTGCTCTTTTTAGCACCCGCACATGGATTTGTGCCAAAACGCGTTTTTAGCATGCACATGCATCTTTTGGTAGACGCGGACGCAGTTTTCTGCAAAACCACACGATAAGCATGAAAATGGTGCTTTTGGCAGAACGCGCGTGTGGATTTCTACCAAACGACGTGAAAAGCATGCCGATGCTGCTCTTTTTAACATCCGCACATGGATTTGTGCCAAAGCGCGTTTTAAGCATGCGCATGCATCTTTTGGTAGACGCGGACGCAGTTTTCTGCAAAACCACACGATAGGCATGCAAATGGTGCTTTTGGCAGAACGCGCGTGTGGATTTCTACCAAACGACGTGAAAAGCATGCCGATGCTGCTCTTTTTAGCACCCGCACATGGATTTGTGCCAAAACGCGTTTTAAGCATGCGCATGCATCTTTTGGTAGACGCGGACGCAGTTTTCTGCAAAACCACACGATATGCATGCAAATGGTGCTTTTGGCAGAACGCGCGCGTGGATTTCTACCAAACGACGTGAAAAGCATGCCGATTCTGCTCTTTTTAACATCCGCACATGGATTTGTGCCAAAGCGCGTTTTAAGCATGCGCATGCATCTTTTGGTAGACGCGGACGCAGTTTTCTGCAAAACCACACGATAGGCATGCAAATGGTGCTTTTGGCAGAACGCGCGTGTGGATTTCTACCAAACGACGTGAAAAGCATGCCGATGCTGCTCTTTTTAGCACCCGCACATGGATTTGTGCCAAAACGCGTTTTAAGCATGCGCATGCATCTTTTGGTAGACGCGGACGCAGTTTTCTGCAAAACCACACGATATGCATGCAAATGGTGCTTTTGGCAGAACGCGCGCGTGGATTTCTACCAAACGACGTGAAAAGCATGCCGATGCTGCTCTTTTTAACATCCGCACATGGATTTGTGCCAAAACGCGTTTTAAGCATGCGCATGCATCTTTTGGTAGACGCAGACGCAGTTTTCTGCAAAACCACACGATATGCATGCAAATGGTGCTTTTGGCAGAACGCGCGCGTGGATTTCTACCAAACGACGTGAAAAGCATGCCGATGCTGCTCTTTTTAGCACCCGCACATGGATTTGTGCCAAAGCGCGTTTTAAGCATGCGCACGCATCTTTTGGTAGACGCGGACGCAGTTTTCTGCAAAACCACACGATAGGCATGCAAATGGTGCTTTTGGCAGAACGCGCGTGTGGATTTCTACCAAACGACGTGAAAAGCATGCCGATGCTGCTCTTTTTAGCACCCGCACATGGATTTGTGCCAAAACGCGTTTTAAGCATGCGCATGCATCTTTTGGTAGACGCGGACGCAGTTTTCTGCAAAACCACACGATATGCATGCAAATGGTGCTTTTGGCAGAACGCGCGCGTGGATTTCTACCAAACGACGTGAAAAGCATGCCGATGCTGCTCTTTTTAACATCCGCACATGGATTTGTGCCAAAACGCGTTTTTAGCATGCACATGCATCTTTTGGTAGACGCGGACGCAGTTTTCTGCAAAACCACACGATATGCATGCAAATGGTGCTTTTGGCAGAACGCGCGTGTGGATTTCTACCAAACGACGTGAAAAGCATCCCGATGCTGCTCTTTTTAACATCCGCACATGGATTTGTGCCAAAACGCGTTTTTAGCATGCACATGCATCTTTTGGTAGACGCGGACGCAGTTTTCTGCAAAACCACACGATATGCATGCAAATGGTGCTTTTGGCAGAACGCGCGTGTGGATTTCTACCAAACGACGTGAAAAGCATGCCGATGCTGCTCTTTTTAACATCCGCACATGGATTTGTGCCAAAGCGCGTTTTAAGCATGCGCATGCATCTTTTGGTAGACGCGGACGCAGTTTTCTGCAAAACCACACGATAGGCATGCAAATGGTGCTTTTGGCAGAACGCGCGTGTGGATTTCTACCAAACGACGTGAAAAGCATGCCGATGCTGCTCTTTTTAGCACCCGCACATGGATTTGTGCCAAAACGCGTTTTAAGCATGCGCATGCATCTTTTGGTAGACGCGGACGCAGTTTTCTGCAAAACCACACGATATGCATGCAAATGGTGCTTTTGGCAGAACGCGCGCGTGGATTTCTACCAAACGACGTGAAAAGCATGCCGATGCTGCTCTTTTTAACATCCGCACATGGATTTGTGCCAAAGCGCGTTTTAAGCATGCGCATGCATCTTTTGGTAGACGCGGACGCAGTTTTCTGCAAAACCACACGATAGGCATGCGAATGGTGCTTTTGGCAGAACGCGCGTGTGGATTTCTACCAAACGACGTGAAAAGCATGCCGATGCTGCTCTTTTTAGCACCCGCACATGGATTTGTGCCAAAACGCGTTTTAAGCATGCGCATGCATCTTTTGGTAGACGCGGACGCAGTTTTCTGCAAAACCACACGATATGCATGCAAATGGTGCTTTTGGCAGAACGCGCGCGTGGATTTCTACCAAACGACGTGAAAAGCATGCCGATGCTGCTCTTTTTAACATCCGCACATGGATTTGTGCCAAAACGCGTTTTTAGCATGCGCATGCATCTTTTGGTAGACGCGGACGCAGTTTTCTGCAAAACCACACGATAGGCATGCAAATGGTGCTTTTGGCAGAACGCGCGTGTGGATTTCTACCAAACGACGTGAAAAGCATGCCGATGCTGCTCTTTTTAGCACCCGCACATGGATTTGTGCCAAAACGCGTTTTAAGCATGCGCATGCATCTTTTGGTAGACGCGGACGCAGTTTTCTGCAAAACCACACGATATGCATGCAAATGGTGCTTTTGGCAGAACGCGCGCGTGGATTTCTACCAAACGACGTGAAAAGCATGCCGATGCTGCTCTTTTTAACATCCGCACATGGATTTGTGCCAAAACGCGTTTTAAGCATGCGCATGCATCTTTTGGTAGACGCGGACGCAGTTTTCTGCAAAACCACACGATAGGCATGCAAATGGTGCTTTTGGCAGAACGCGCGCGTGGATTTCTACCAAACGACGTGAAAAGCATGCCGATGCTGCTCTTTTTAGCACCCGCACATGGATTTGTGCCAAAACGCGTTTTTAGCATGCACATGCATCTTTTGGTAGACGCGGACGCAGTTTTCTGCAAAACCACACGATATGCATGCAAATGGTGCTTTTGGCAGAACGCGCGTGTGGATTTCTACCAAACGACGTGAAAAGCATGCCGATGCTGCTCTTTTTAGCACCCGCACATGGATTTGTGCCAAAACGCGTTTTAAGCATGCGCATGCATCTTTTGGTAAACGCGGACGCAGTTTTCTGCAAAACCACACGATATGCATGCAAATGGTGCTTTTGGCAGAACGCGCGCGTGGATTTCTACCAAACGACGTGAAAAGCATGCCGACGCTGCTCTTTTTAACATCCGCACATGGATTTGTGCCAAAGCGCGTTTTAAGCATGCGCATGCATCTTTTGGTAGACGCGGACGCAGTTTTCTGCAAAACCACACGATATGCATGCAAATGGTGCTTTTGGCAGAACGCGCGTGTGGATTTCTACCAAACGACGTGAAAAGCATGCCGATGCTGCTCTTTTTAGCACCCGCACATGGATTTGTGCCAAAACGCGTTTTTAGCATGCACATGCATCTTTTGGTAGACGCGGACGCAGTTTTCTGCAAAACCACACGATATGCATGAAAATGGTGCTTTTGGCAGAACGCGCGTGTGGATTTCTACCAAACGACGTGAAAAGCATGCCGATGCTGCTCTTTTTAACATCCGCACATGGATTTGTGCCAAAGCGCGTTTTAAGCATGCGCATGCATCTTTTGGTAGACGCGGACGCAGTTTTCTGCAAAACCACACGATAGGCATGCAAATGGTGCTTTTGGCAGAACGCGCGTGTGGATTTCTACCAAACGACGTGAAAAGCATGCCGATGCTGCTCTTTTTAGCACCCGCACATGGATTTGTGCCAAAACGCGTTTTAAGCATGCGCATGCATCTTTTGGTAGACGCGGACGCAGTTTTCTGCAAAACCACACGATATGCATGCAAATGGTGCTTTTGGCAGAACGCGCGCGTGGATTTCTACCAAACGACGTGAAAAGCATGCCGATGCTGCTCTTTTTAACATCCGCACATGGATTTGTGCCAAAACGCGTTTTTAGCATGCACATGCATCTTTTGGTAGACGCGGACGCAGTTTTCTGCAAAACCACACGATATGCATGCAAATGGTGCTTTTGGCAGAACGCGCGTGTGGATTTCTACCAAACGACGTGAAAAGCATGCCGATGCTGCTCTTTTTAACATCCGCACATGGATTTGTGCCAAAGCGCGTTTTAAGCATGCGCATGCATCTTTTGGTAGACGCGGACGCAGTTTTCTGCAAAACCACACGATAGGCATGCAAATGGTGCTTTTGGCAGAACGCGCGTGTGGATTTCTACCAAACGACGTGAAAAGCATGCCGATGCTGCTCTTTTTAGCACCCGCACATGGATTTGTGCCAAAACGCGTTTTAAGCATACGCATGCATCTTTTGGTAGACGCGGACGCAGTTTTCTGCAAAACCACACGATATGCATGCAAATGGTGCTTTTGGCAGAACGCGCGCGTGGATTTCTACCAAACGACGTGAAAAGCATGCCGATGCTGCTCTTTTTAACATCCGCACATGGATTTGTGCCAAAACGCGTTTTAAGCATGCGCATGCATCTTTTGGTAGACGCAGACGCAGTTTTCTGCAAAACCACACGATATGCATGCAAATGGTGCTTTTGGCAGAACGCGCGCGTGGATTTCTACCAAACGACGTGAAAAGCATGCCGATGCTGCTCTTTTTAGCACCCGCACATGGATTTGTGCCAAAGCGCGTTTTAAGCATGCGCATGCATCTTTTGGTAGACGCGGACGCAGTTTTCTGCAAAACCACACGATAGGCATGCAAATGGTGCTTTTGGCAGAACGCGCGTGTGGATTTCTACCAAACGACGTGAAAAGCATGCCGATGCTGCTCTTTTTAGCACCCGCACATGGATTTGTGCCAAAACGCGTTTTAAGCATGCGCATGCATCTTTTGGTAGACGCGGACGCAGTTTTCTGCAAAACCACACGATATGCATGCAAATGGTGCTTTTGGCAGAACGCGCGCGTGGATTTCTACCAAACGACGTGAAAAGCATGCCGATGCTGCTCTTTTTAACATCCGCACATGGATTTGTGCCAAAACGCGTTTTTAGCATGCACATGCATCTTTTGGTAGACGCGGACGCAGTTTTCTGCAAAACCACACGATATGCATGCAAATGGTGCTTTTGGCAGAACGCGCGTGTGGATTTCTACCAAACGACGTGAAAAGCATGCCGATGCTGCTCTTTTTAACATCCGCACATGGATTTGTGCCAAAACGCGTTTTTAGCATGCACATGCATCTTTTGGTAGACGCGGACGCAGTTTTCTGCAAAACCACACGATATGCATGCAAATGGTGCTTTTGGCAGAACGCGCGTGTGGATTTCTACCAAACGACGTGAAAAGCATGCCGATGCTGCTCTTTTTAACATCCGCACATGGATTTGTGCCAAAGCGCGTTTTAAGCATGCGCATGCATCTTTTGGTAGACGCGGACGCAGTTTTCTGCAAAACCACACGATAGGCATGCAAATGGTGCTTTTGGCAGAACGCGCGTGTGGATTTCTACCAAACGACGTGAAAAGCATGCCGATGCTGCTCTTTTTAGCACCCGCACATGGATTTGTGCCAAAACGCGTTTTAAGCATGCGCATGCATCTTTTGGTAGACGCGGACGCAGTTTTCTGCAAAACCACACGATATGCATGCAAATGGTGCTTTTGGCAGAACGCGCGCGTGGATTTCTACCAAACGACGTGAAAAGCATGCCGATGCTGCTCTTTTTAACATCCGCACATGGATTTGTGCCAAAGCGCGTTTTAAGCATGCGCATGCATCTTTTGGTAGACGCGGACGCAGTTTTCTGCAAAACCACACGATAGGCATGCGAATGGTGCTTTTGGCAGAACGCGCGTGTGGATTCCTACCAAACGACGTGAAAAGCATGCCGATGCTGCTCTTTTTAGCACCCGCACATGGATTTGTGCCAAAACGCGTTTTAAGCATGCGCATGCTTTGGTAGACGCGGACGCAGTTTTCTGCAAAACCACACGATATGCATGCAAATGGTGCTTTTGGCAGAACGCGCGCGTGGATTTCTACCAAACGACGTGAAAAGCATGCCGATGCTGCTCTTTTTAACATCCGCACATGGATTTGTGCCAAAGCGCGTTTTAAGCATGCGCATGCATCTTTTGGTAGACGCGGACGCAGTTTTCTGCAAAACCACACGATAGGCATGCAAATGGTGCTTTTGGCAGAACGCGCGTGTGGATTTCTACCAAACGACGTGAAAAGCATGCCGATGCTGCTCTTTTTAGCACCCGCACATGGATTTGTGCCAAAACGCGTTTTAAGCATGCGCATGCATCTTTTGGTAGACGCGGACGCAGTTTTCTGCAAAACCACACGATATGCATGCAAATGGTGCTTTTGGCAGAACGCGCGCGTGGATTTCTACCAAACGACGTGAAAAGCATGCCGATGCTGCTCTTTTTAACATCCGCACATGGATTTGTGCCAAAACGCGTTTTAAGCATGCGCATGCATCTGTTGGTAGACGCGGACGCAGTTTTCTGCAAAACCACACGATAGGCATGCAAATGGTGCTTTTGGCAGAACGCGCGTGGATTTCTACCAAACGACGTGAAAAGCATGCCGATGCTGCTCTTTTTAGCACCCGCACATGGATTTGTGCCAAAACGCGTTTTTAGCATGCACATGCATCTTTTGGTAGACGCGGACGCAGTTTTCTGCAAAACCACACGATATGCATGCAAATGGTGCTTTTGGCAGAACGCGCGCGTGGATTTCTACCAAACGACGTGAAAAGCATGCCGATGCTGCTCTTTTTAGCACCCGCACATGGATTTGTGCCAAAGCGCGTTTTAAGCATGCGCATGCATCTTTTGGTAGACGCGGACGCAGTTTTCTGCAAAACCACACGATACGCATGCAAATGGTGCTTTTGGCAGAACGCGCGTGTGGATTTCTACCAAACGACGTGAAAAGCATGCCGATGCTGCTCTTTTTAGCACCCGCACATGGATTTGTGCCAAAACGCGTTTTAAGCATGCGCATGCATCTTTTGGTAGACGCGGACGCAGTTTTCTGCAAAACCACACGATATGCATGCAAATGGTGCTTTTGGCAGAACGCGCGCGTGGATTTCTACCAAACGACGTGAAAAGCATGCCGATGCTGCTCTTTTTAACATCCGCACATGGATTTGTGCCAAAACGCGTTTTTAGCATGCACATGCATCTTTGGTAGACGCGGACGCAGTTTTCTGCAAAACCACACGATATGCATGCAAATGGTGCTTTTGGCAGAACGCGCGCGTGGATTTCTATTAAACGACGTGAAAAGCATGCCGATGCTGCTCTTTTTAGCACCCGCACATGGATTTGTGCCAAAGCGCGTTTTAAGCATGCGCATGCATCTTTTGGTAGACGCGGACGCAGTTTTCTGCAAAACCACACGATAGGCATGCAAATGGTGCTTTTGGCAGAACGCGCGTGTGGATTTCTACCAAACGACGTGAAAAGCATGCCGATGCTGCTCTTTTTAGCACCCGCACATGGATTTGTGCCAAAACGCGTTTTAAGCATGCGCATGCATCTTTTGGTAGACGCGGACGCAGTTTTCTGCAAAACCACACGATATGCATGCAAATGGTTCTTTTGGCAGAACGCGCGCGTGGATTTCTACCAAACGACGTGAAAAGCATGCCGATGCTGCTCTTTTTAACATCCGCACATGGATTTGTGCCAAAACGCGTTTTTAGCATGCACATGCATATTTTGGTAGACGCGGACGCAGTTTTCTGCAAAACCACACGATATGCATGCAAATGGTGCTTTTGGCAGAACGCGCGTGTGGATTTCTACCAAACGACGTGAAAAGCATGCCGATGCTGCTCTTTTTAACATCCGCACATGGATTTGTGCCAAAACGCGTTTTTAGCATGCACATGCATCTTTTGGTAGACGCGGACGCAGTTTTCTGCAAAACCACACGATATGCATGCAAATGGTGCTTTTGGCAGAACGCGCGTGTGGATTTCTACCAAACGACGTGAAAAGCATGCCGATGCTGCTCTTTTTAACATCCGCACATGGATTTGTGCCAAAGCGCGTTTTAAGCATGCGCATGCATCTTTTGGTAGACGCGGACGCAGTTTTCTGCAAAACCACACGATAGGCATGCAAATGGTGCTTTTGGCAGAACGCGCGTGTGGATTTCTACCAAACGACGTGAAAAGCATGCCGATGCTGCTCTTTTTAGCACCCGCACATGGATTTGTGCCAAAACGCGTTTTAAGCATGCGCATGCATCTTTTGGTAGACGCGGACGCAGTTTTCTGCAAAACCACACGATATGCATGCAAATGGTGCTTTTGGCAGAACGCGCGCGTGGATTTCTACCAAACGACGTGAAAAGCATGCCGATGCTGCTCTTTTTAACATCCGCACATGGATTTGTGCCAAAACGCGTTTTAAGCATGCGCATGCATCTTTTGGTAGACGCAGACGCAGTTTTCTGCAAAACCACACGATATGCATGCAAATGGTGCTTTTGGCAGAACGCGCGCGTGGATTTCTACCAAACGACGTGAAAAGCATGCCGATGCTGCTCTTTTTAGCACCCGCACATGGATTTGTGCCAAAGCGCGTTTTAAGCATGCGCATGCATCTTTTGGTAGACGCGGACGCAGTTTTCTGCAAAACCACACGATAGGCATGCAAATGGTGCTTTTGGCAGAACGCGCGTGTGGATTTCTAACAAACGACGTGAAAAGCATGCCGATGCTGCTCTTTTTAGCACCCGCACATGGATTTGTGCCAAAACGCGTTTTAAGCATGCGCATGCATCTTTTGGTAGACGCGGACGCAGTTTTCTGCAAAACCACACGATATGCATGCAAATGGTGCTTTTGGCAGAACGCGCGCGTGGATTTCTACCAAGCGACGTGAAAAGCATGCCGATGCTGCTCTTTTTAACATCCGCACATGGATTTGTGCCAAAACGCGTTTTTAGCATGCACATGCATCTTTTGGTAGACGCCGACGCAGTTTTCTGCAAAACCACACGATATGCATGCAAATGGTGCTTTTGGCAGAACGCGCGTGTGGATTTCTACCAAACGACGTGAAAAGCATGCCGATGCTGCTCTTTTTAACATCCGCACATGGATTTGTGCCAAAACGCGTTTTTAGCATGCACATGCATCTTTTGGTAGACGCGGACGCAGTTTTCTGCAAAACCACACGATATGCATGCAAATGGTGCTTTTGGCAGAACGCGCGTGTGGATTTCTACCAAACGACGTGAAAAGCATGCCGATGCTGCTCTTTTTAACATCCACACATGGATTTGTGCCAAAGCGCGTTTTAAGCATGCGCATGCATCTTTTGGTAGACGCGGACGCAGTTTTCTGCAAAACCACACGATAGGCATGCAAATGGTGCTTTTGGCAGAACGCGCGTGTGGATTTCTACCAAACGACGTGAAAAGCATGCCGATGCTGCTCTTTTTAGCACCCGCACATGGATTTGTGCCAAAACGCGTTTTAAGCATGCGCATGCATCTTTTGGTAGACGCGGACGCAGTTTTCTGCAAAACCACACGATATGCATGCAAATGGTGCTTTTGGCAGAACGCGCGCGTGGATTTCTACCAAACGACGTGAAAAGCATGCCGATGCTGCTCTTTTTAACATCCGCACATGGATTTGTGCCAAAGCGCGTTTTAAGCATGCGCATGCATCTTTTGGTAGACGCGGACGCAGTTTTCTGCAAAACCACACGATAGGCATGCGAATGGTGCTTTTGGCAGAACGCGCGTGTGGATTTCTACCAAACGACGTGAAAAGCATGCCGATGCTGCTCTTTTTAGCACCCGCACATGGATTTGCGCCAAAACGCGTTTTAAGCATGCGCATGCATCTTTTGGTAGACGCGGACGCAGTTTTCTGCAAAACCACACGATATGCATGCAAATGGTGCTTTTGGCAGAACGCGCGCGTGGATTTCTACCAAACGACGTGAAAAGCATGCCGATGCTGCTCTTTTTAACATCCGCACATGGATTTGTGCCAAAGCGCGTTTTAAGCATGCGCATGCATCTTTTGGTAGACGCGGACGCAGTTTTCTGCAAAACCACACGATAGGCATGCAAATGGTGCTTTTGGCAGAACGCGCGTGTGGATTTCTACCAAACGACGTGAAAAGCATGCCGATGCTGCTCTTTTTAGCACCCGCACATGGATTTGTGCCAAAACGCGTTTTAAGCATGCGCATGCATCTTTTGGTAGACGCGGACGCAGTTTTCTGCAAAACCACACGATATGCATGCAAATGGTGCTTTTGGCAGAACGCGCGCGTGGATTTCTACCAAACGACGTGAAAAGCATGCCGATGCTGCTCTTTTTAACATCCGCACATGGATTTGTGCCAAAACGCGTTTTAAGCATGCGCATGCATCTTTTGGTAGACGCGGACGCAGTTTTCTGCAAAACCACACGATAGGCATGCAAATGGTGCTTTTGGCAGAACGCGCGCGTGGATTTCTACCAAACGACGTGAAAAGCATGCCGATGCTGCTCTTTTTAGCACCCGCACATGGATTTGTGCCAAAACGCGTTTTTAGCATGCACATGCATCTTTTGGTAGACGCGGACGCAGTTTTCTGCAAAACCACACGATAAGCATGAAAATGGTGCTTTTGGCAGAACGCGCGTGTGGATTTCTACCAAACGACGTGAAAAGCATGCCGATGCTGCTCTTTTTAACATCCGCACATGGATTTGTGCCAAAGCGCGTTTTAAGCATGCGCATGCATCTTTTGGTAGACGCGGACGCAGTTTTCTGCAAAACCACACGATAGGCATGCAAATGGTGCTTTTGGCAGAACGCGCGTGTGGATTTCTACCAAACGACGTGAAAAGCATGCCGATGCTGCTCTTTTTAGCACCCGCACATGGATTTGTGCCAAAACGCGTTTTAAGCATGCGCATGCATCTTTTGGTAGACGCGGACGCAGTTTTCTGCAAAACCACACGATATGCATGCAAATGGTGCTTTTGGCAGAACGCGCGCGTGGATTTCTACCAAACGACGTGAAAAGCATGCCGATGCTGCTCTTTTTAACATCCGCACATGGATTTGTGCCAAAGCGCGTTTTAAGCATGCGCATGCATCTTTTGGTAGACGCGGACGCAGTTTTCTGCAAAACCACACGATAGGCATGCAAATGGTGCTTTTGGCAGAACGCGCGTGTGGATTTCTACCAAACGACGTGAAAAGCATGCCGATGCTGCTCTTTTTAGCACCCGCACATGGATTTGTGCCAAAACGCGTTTTAAGCATGCGCATGCATCTTTTGGTAGACGCGGACGCAGTTTTCTGCAAAACCACACGATATGCATGCAAATGGTGCTTTTGGCAGAACGCGCGCGTGGATTTCTACCAAACGACGTGAAAAGCATGCCGATGCTGCTCTTTTTAACATCCGCACATGGATTTGTGCCAAAACGCGTTTTAAGCATGCGCATGCATCTTTTGGTAGACGCAGACGCAGTTTTCTGCAAAACCACACGATATGCATGCAAATGGTGCTTTTGGCAGAACGCGCGCGTGGATTTCTACCAAACGACGTGAAAAGCATGCCGATGCTGCTCTTTTTAGCACCCGCACATGGATTTGTGCCAAAGCGCGTTTTAAGCATGCGCACGCATCTTTTGGTAGACGCGGACGCAGTTTTCTGCAAAACCACACGATAGGCATGCAAATGGTGCTTTTGGCAGAACGCGCGTGTGGATTTCTACCAAACGACGTGAAAAGCATGCCGATGCTGCTCTTTTTAGCACCCGCACATGGATTTGTGCCAAAACGCGTTTTAAGCATGCGCATGCATCTTTTGGTAGACGCGGACGCAGTTTTCTGCAAAACCACACGATATGCATGCAAATGGTGCTTTTGGCAGAACGCGCGCGTGGATTTCTACCAAACGACGTGAAAAGCATGCTGATGCTGCTCTTTTTAACATCCGCACATGGATTTGTGCCAAAACGCGTTTTTAGCATGCACATGCATCTTTTGGTAGACGCGGACGCAGTTTTCTGCAAAACCACACGATATGCATGCAAATGGTGCTTTTGGCAGAACGCGCGTGTGGATTTCTACCAAACGACGTGAAAAGCATCCCGATGCTGCTCTTTTTAACATCCGCACATGGATTTGTGCCAAAACGCGTTTTTAGCATGCACATGCATCTTTTGGTAGACGCGGACGCAGTTTTCTGCAAAACCACACGATATGCATGCAAATGGTGCTTTTGGCAGAACGCGCGTGTGGATTTCTACCAAACGACGTGAAAAGCATGCCGATGCTGCTCTTTTTAACATCCGCACATGGATTTGTGCCAAAGCGCGTTTTAAGCATGCGCATGCATCTTTTGGTAGACGCGGACGCAGTTTTCTGCAAAACCACACGATAGGCATGCAAATGGTGCTTTTGGCAGAACGCGCGTGTGGATTTCTACCAAACGACGTGAAAAGCATGCCGATGCTGCTCTTTTTAGCACCCGCACATGGATTTGTGCCAAAACGCGTTTTAAGCATGCGCATGCATCTTTTGGTAGACGCGGACGCAGTTTTCTGCAAAACCACACGATATGCATGCAAATGGTGCTTTTGGCAGAACGCGCGCGTGGATTTCTACCAAACGACGTGAAAAGCATGCCGATGCTGCTCTTTTTAACATCCGCACATGGATTTGTGCCAAAGCGCGTTTTAAGCATGCGCATGCATCTTTTGGTAGACGCGGACGCAGTTTTCTGCAAAACCACACGATAGGCATGCGAATGGTGCTTTTGGCAGAACGCGCGTGTGGATTTCTACCAAACGACGTGAAAAGCATGCCGATGCTGCTCTTTTTAGCACCCGCACATGGATTTGTGCCAAAACGCGTTTTAAGCATGCGCATGCATCTTTTGGTAGACGCGGACGCAGTTTTCTGCAAAACCACACGATATGCATGCAAATGGTGCTTTTGGCAGAACGCGCGCGTGGATTTCTAACAAACGACGTGAAAAGCATGCCGATGCTGCTCTTTTTAACATCCGCACATGGATTTGTGCCAAAACGCGTTTTTAGCATGCGCATGCATCTTTTGGTAGACGCGGACGCAGTTTTCTGCAAAACCACACGATAGGCATGCAAATGGTGCTTTTGGCAGAACGCGCGTGTGGATTTCTACCAAACGACGTGAAAAGCATGCCGATGCTGCTCTTTTTAGCACCCGCACATGGATTTGTGCCAAAACGCGTTTTAAGCATGCGCATGCATCTTTTGGTAGACGCGGACGCAGTTTTCTGCAAAACCACACGATATGCATGCAAATGGTGCTTTTGGCAGAACGCGCGCGTGGATTTCTACCAAACGACGTGAAAAGCATGCCGATGCTGCTCTTTTTAACATCCGCACATGGATTTGTGCCAAAACGCGTTTTAAGCATGCGCATGCATCTTTTGGTAGACGCGGACGCAGTTTTCTGCAAAACCACACGATAGGCATGCAAATGGTGCTTTTGGCAGAACGCGCGCGTGGATTTCTACCAAACGACGTGAAAAGCATGCCGATGCTGCTCTTTTTAGCACCCGCACATGGATTTGTGCCAAAACGCGTTTTTAGCATGCACATGCATCTTTTGGTAGACGCGGACGCAGTTTTCTGCAAAACCACACGATATGCATGCAAATGGTGCTTTTGGCAGAACGCGCGTGTGGATTTCTACCAAACGACGTGAAAAGCATGCCGATGCTGCTCTTTTTAGCACCCGCACATGGATTTGTGCCAAAACGCGTTTTAAGCATGCGCATGCATCTTTTGGTAAACGCGGACGCAGTTTTCTGCAAAACCACACGATATGCATGCAAATGGTGCTTTTGGCAGAACGCGCGCGTGGATTTCTACCAAACGACGTGAAAAGCATGCCGACGCTGCTCTTTTTAACATCCGCACATGGATTTGTGCCAAAGCGCGTTTTAAGCATGCGCATGCATCTTTTGGTAGACGCGGACGCAGTTTTCTGCAAAACCACACGATATGCATGCAAATGGTGCTTTTGGCAGAACGCGCGCGTGGATTTCTACCAAACGACGTGAAAAGCATGCCGATGCTGCTCTTTTTAACATCCGCACATGGATTTGTGCCAAAACGCGTTTTTAGCATGCACATGCATCTTTTGGTAGACGCCGACGCAGTTTTCTGCAAAACCACACGATATGCATGCAAATGGTGCTTTTGGCAGAACGCGCGTGTGGATTTCTACCAAACGACGTGAAAAGCATGCCGATGCTGCTCTTTTTAACATCCGCACATGGATTTGTGCCAAAACGCGTTTTTAGCATGCACATGCATCTTTTGGTAGACGCGGACGCAGTTTTCTGCAAAACCACACGATATGCATGCAAATGGTGCTTTTGGCAGAACGCGCGTGTGGATTTCTACCAAACGACGTGAAAAGCATGCCGATGCTGCTCTTTTTAACATCCACACATGGATTTGTGCCAAAGCGCGTTTTAAGCATGCGCATGCATCTTTTGGTAGACGCGGACGCAGTTTTCTGCAAAACCACACGATAGGCATGCAAATGGTGCTTTTGGCAGAACGCGCGTGTGGATTTCTACCAAACGACGTGAAAAGCATGCCGATGCTGCTCTTTTTAGCACCCGCACATGGATTTGTGCCAAAACGCGTTTTAAGCATGCGCATGCATCTTTTGGTAGACGCGGACGCAGTTTTCTGCAAAACCACACGATATGCATGCAAATGGTGCTTTTGGCAGAACGCGCGCGTGGATTTCTACCAAACGACGTGAAAAGCATGCCGATGCTGCTCTTTTTAACATCCGCACATGGATTTGTGCCAAAGCGCGTTTTAAGCATGCGCATGCATCTTTTGGTAGACGCGGACGCAGTTTTCTGCAAAACCACACGATAGGCATGCGAATGGTGCTTTTGGCAGAACGCGCGTGTGGATTTCTACCAAACGACGTGAAAAGCATGCCGATGCTGCTCTTTTTAGCACCCGCACATGGATTTGTGCCAAAACGCGTTTTAAGCATGCGCATGCATCTTTTGGTAGACGCGGACGCAGTTTTCTGCAAAACCACACGATATGCATGCAAATGGTGCTTTTGGCAGAACGCGCGCGTGGATTTCTACCAAACGACGTGAAAAGCATGCCGATGCTGCTCTTTTTAACATCCGCACATGGATTTGTGCCAAAGCGCGTTTTAAGCATGCGCATGCATCTTTTGGTAGACGCGGACGCAGTTTTCTGCAAAACCACACGATAGGCATGCAAATGGTGCTTTTGGCAGAACGCGCGTGTGGATTTCTACCAAACGACGTGAAAAGCATGCCGATGCTGCTCTTTTTAGCACCCGCACATGGATTTGTGCCAAAACGCGTTTTAAGCATGCGCATGCATCTTTTGGTAGACGCGGACGCAGTTTTCTGCAAAACCACACGATATGCATGCAAATGGTGCTTTTGGCAGAACGCGCGCGTGGATTTCTACCAAACGACGTGAAAAGCATGCCGATGCTGCTCTTTTTAACATCCGCACATGGATTTGTGCCAAAACGCGTTTTAAGCATGCGCATGCATCTTTTGGTAGACGCGGACGCAGTTTTCTGCAAAACCACACGATAGGCATGCAAATGGTGCTTTTGGCAGAACGCGCGCGTGGATTTCTACCAAACGACGTGAAAAGCATGCCGATGCTGCTCTTTTTAGCACCCGCACATGGATTTGTGCCAAAACGCGTTTTTAGCATGCACATGCATCTTTTGGTAGACGCGGACGCAGTTTTCTGCAAAACCACACGATAAGCATGAAAATGGTGCTTTTGGCAGAACGCGCGTGTGGATTTCTACCAAACGACGTGAAAAGCATGCCGATGCTGCTCTTTTTAACATCCGCACATGGATTTGTGCCAAAGCGCGTTTTAAGCATGCGCATGCATCTTTTGGTAGACGCGGACGCAGTTTTCTGCAAAACCACACGATAGGCATGCAAATGGTGCTTTTGGCAGAACGCGCGTGTGGATTTCTACCAAACGACGTGAAAAGCATGCCGATGCTGCTCTTTTTAGCACCCGCACATGGATTTGTGCCAAAACGCGTTTTAAGCATGCGCATGCATCTTTTGGTAGACGCGGACGCAGTTTTCTGCAAAACCACACGATATGCATGCAAATGGTGCTTTTGGCAGAACGCGCGCGTGGATTTCTACCAAACGACGTGAAAAGCATGCCGATGCTGCTCTTTTTAACATCCGCACATGGATTTGTGCCAAAGCGCGTTTTAAGCATGCGCATGCATCTTTTGGTAGACGCGGACGCAGTTTTCTGCAAAACCACACGATAGGCATGCAAATGGTGCTTTTGGCAGAACGCGCGTGTGGATTTCTACCAAACGACGTGAAAAGCATGCCGATGCTGCTCTTTTTAGCACCCGCACATGGATTTGTGCCAAAACGCGTTTTAAGCATGCGCATGCATCTTTTGGTAGACGCGGACGCAGTTTTCTGCAAAACCACACGATATGCATGCAAATGGTGCTTTTGGCAGAACGCGCGCGTGGATTTCTACCAAACGACGTGAAAAGCATGCCGATGCTGCTCTTTTTAACATCCGCACATGGATTTGTGCCAAAACGCGTTTTAAGCATGCGCATGCATCTTTTGGTAGACGCAGACGCAGTTTTCTGCAAAACCACACGATATGCATGCAAATGGTGCTTTTGGCAGAACGCGCGCGTGGATTTCTACCAAACGACGTGAAAAGCATGCCGATGCTGCTCTTTTTAGCACCCGCACATGGATTTGTGTCAAAGCGCGTTTTAAGCATGCGCACGCATCTTTTGGTAGACGCGGACGCAGTTTTCTGCAAAACCACACGATAGGCATGCAAATGGTGCTTTTGGCAGAACGCGCGTGTGGATTTCTACCAAACGACGTGAAAAGCATGCCGATGCTGCTCTTTTTAGCACCCGCACATGGATTTGTGCCAAAACGCGTTTTAAGCATGCGCATGCATCTTTTGGTAGACGCGGACGCAGTTTTCTGCAAAACCACACGATATGCATGCAAATGGTGCTTTTGGCAGAACGCGCGCGTGGATTTCTACCAAACGACGTGAAAAGCATGCCGATGCTGCTCTTTTTAACATCCGCACATGGATTTGTGCCAAAACGCGTTTTTAGCATGCACATGCATCTTTTGGTAGACGCGGACGCAGTTTTCTGCAAAACCACACGATATGCATGCAAATGGTGCTTTTGGCAGAACGCGCGTGTGGATTTCTACCAAACGACGTGAAAAGCATCCCGATGCTGCTCTTTTTAACATCCGCACATGGATTTGTGCCAAAACGCGTTTTTAGCATGCACATGCATCTTTTGGTAGACGCGGACGCAGTTTTCTGCAAAACCACACGATATGCATGCAAATGGTGCTTTTGGCAGAACGCGCGTGTGGATTTCTACCAAACGACGTGAAAAGCATGCCGATGCTGCTCTTTTTAACATCCGCACATGGATTTGTGCCAAAGCGCGTTTTAAGCATGCGCATGCATCTTTTGGTAGACGCGGACGCAGTTTTCTGCAAAACCACACGATAGGCATGCAAATGGTGCTTTTGGCAGAACGCGCGTGTGGATTTCTACCAAACGACGTGAAAAGCATGCCGATGCTGCTCTTTTTAGCACCCGCACATGGATTTGTGCCAAAACGCGTTTTAAGCATGCGCATGCATCTTTTGGTAGACGCGGACGCAGTTTTCTGCAAAACCACACGATATGCATGCAAATGGTGCTTTTGGCAGAACGCGCGCGTGGATTTCTACCAAACGACGTGAAAAGCATGCCGATGCTGCTCTTTTTAACATCCGCACATGGATTTGTGCCAAAGCGCGTTTTAAGCATGCGCATGCATCTTTTGGTAGACGCGGACGCAGTTTTCTGCAAAACCACACGATAGGCATGCGAATGGTGCTTTTGGCAGAACGCGCGTGTGGATTTCTACCAAACGACGTGAAAAGCATGCCGATGCTGCTCTTTTTAGCACCCGCACATGGATTTGTGCCAAAACGCGTTTTAAGCATGCGCATGCATCTTTTGGTAGACGCGGACGCAGTTTTCTGCAAAACCACACGATATGCATGCAAATGGTGCTTTTGGCAGAACGCGCGCGTGGATTTCTACCAAACGACGTGAAAAGCATGCCGATGCTGCTCTTTTTAACATCCGCACATGGATTTGTGCCAAAACGCGTTTTTAGCATGCGCATGCATCTTTTGGTAGACGCGGACGCAGTTTTCTGCAAAACCACACGATAGGCATGCAAATGGTGCTTTTGGCAGAACGCGCGTGTGGATTTCTACCAAACGACGTGAAAAGCATGCCGATGCTGCTCTTTTTAGCACCCGCACATGGATTTGTGCCAAAACGCGTTTTAAGCATGCGCATGCATCTTTTGGTAGACGCGGACGCAGTTTTCTGCAAAACCACACGATATGCATGCAAATGGTGCTTTTGGCAGAACGCGCGCGTGGATTTCTACCAAACGACGTGAAAAGCATGCCGATGCTGCTCTTTTTAACATCCGCACATGGATTTGTGCCAAAACGCGTTTTAAGCATGCGCATGCATCTTTTGGTAGACGCGGACGCAGTTTTCTGCAAAACCACACGATAGGCATGCAAATGGTGCTTTTGGCAGAACGCGCGCGTGGATTTCTACCAAACGACGTGAAAAGCATGCCGATGCTGCTCTTTTTAGCACCCGCACATGGATTTGTGCCAAAACGCGTTTTTAGCATGCACATGCATCTTTTGGTAGACGCGGACGCAGTTTTCTGCAAAACCACACGATATGCATGCAAATGGTGCTTTTGGCAGAACGCGCGTGTGGATTTCTACCAAACGACGTGAAAAGCATGCCGATGCTGCTCTTTTTAGCACCCGCACATGGATTTGTGCCAAAACGCGTTTTAAGCATGCGCATGCATCTTTTGGTAAACGCGGACGCAGTTTTCTGCAAAACCACACGATATGCATGCAAATGGTGCTTTTGGCAGAACGCGCGCGTGGATTTCTACCAAACGACGTGAAAAGCATGCCGACGCTGCTCTTTTTAACATCCGCACATGGATTTGTGCCAAAGCGCGTTTTAAGCATGCGCATGCATCTTTTGGTAGACGCGGACGCAGTTTTCTGCAAAACCACACGATATGCATGCAAATGGTGCTTTTGGCAGAACGCGCGTGTGGATTTCTACCAAACGACGTGAAAAGCATGCCGATGCTGCTCTTTTTAGCACCCGCACATGGATTTGTGCCAAAACGCGTTTTTAGCATGCACATGCATCTTTTGGTAGACGCGGACGCAGTTTTCTGCAAAACCACACGATATGCATGAAAATGGTGCTTTTGGCAGAACGCGCGTGTGGATTTCTACCAAACGACGTGAAAAGCATGCCGATGCTGCTCTTTTTAACATCCGCACATGGATTTGTGCCAAAGCGCGTTTTAAGCATGCGCATGCATCTTTTGGTAGACGCGGACGCAGTTTTCTGCAAAACCACACGATAGGCATGCAAATGGTGCTTTTGGCAGAACGCGCGTGTGGATTTCTACCAAACGACGTGAAAAGCATGCCGATGCTGCTCTTTTTAGCACCCGCACATGGATTTGTGCCAAAACGCGTTTTAAGCATGCGCATGCATCTTTTGGTAGACGCGGACGCAGTTTTCTGCAAAACCACACGATATGCATGCAAATGGTGCTTTTGGCAGAACGCGCGCGTGGATTTCTACCAAACGACGTGAAAAGCATGCCGATGCTGCTCTTTTTAACATCCGCACATGGATTTGTGCCAAAACGCGTTTTTAGCATGCACATGCATCTTTTGGTAGACGCGGACGCAGTTTTCTGCAAAACCACACGATAGGCATGCAAATGGTGCTTTTGGCAGAACGCGCGTGTGGATTTCTACCAAACGACGTGAAAAGCATGCCGATGCTGCTCTTTTTAGCACCCGCACATGGATTTGTGCCAAAACGCGTTTTAAGCATGCGCATGCATCTTTTGGTAGACGCGGACGCAGTTTTCTGCAAAACCACACGATATGCATGCAAATGGTGCTTTTGGCAGAACGCGCGCGTGGATTTCTACCAAACGACGTGAAAAGCATGCCGATGCTGCTCTTTTTAACATCCGCACATGGATTTGTGCCAAAGCGCGTTTTAAGCATGCGCATGCATCTTTTGGTAGACGCGGACGCAGTTTTCTGCAAAACCACACGATAGGCATGCGAATGGTGCTTTTGGCAGAACGCGCGTGTGGATTTCTACCAAACGACGTGAAAAGCATGCCGATGCTGCTCTTTTTAGCACCCGCACATGGATTTGTGCCAAAACGCGTTTTAAGCATGCGCATGCATCTTTTGGTAGACGCGGACGCAGTTTTCTGCAAAACCACACGATATGCATGCAAATGGTGCTTTTGGCAGAACGCGCGCGTGGATTTCTACCAAACGACGTGAAAAGCATGCCGATGCTGCTCTTTTTAACATCCGCACATGGATTTGTGCCAAAACGCGTTTTTAGCATGCGCATGCATCTTTTGGTAGACGCGGACGCAGTTTTCTGCAAAACCACACGATAGGCATGCAAATGGTGCTTTTGGCAGAACGCGCGTGTGGATTTCTACCAAACGACGTGAAAAGCATGCCGATGCTGCTCTTTTTAGCACCCGCACATGGATTTGTGCCAAAACGCGTTTTAAGCATGCGCATGCATCTTTTGGTAGACGCGGACGCAGTTTTCTGCAAAACCACACGATATGCATGCAAATGGTGCTTTTGGCAGAACGCGCGCGTGGATTTCTACCAAACGACGTGAAAAGCATGCCGATGCTGCTCTTTTTAACATCCGCACATGGATTTGTGCCAAAACGCGTTTTAAGCATGCGCATGCATCTTTTGGTAGACGCGGACGCAGTTTTCTGCAAAACCACACGATAGGCATGCAAATGGTGCTTTTGGCAGAACGCGCGCGTGGATTTCTACCAAACGACGTGAAAAGCATGCCGATGCTGCTCTTTTTAGCACCCGCACATGGATTTGTGCCAAAACGCGTTTTTAGCATGCACATGCATCTTTTGGTAGACGCGGACGCAGTTTTCTGCAAAACCACACGATATGCATGCAAATGTGCTTTTGGCAGAACGCGCGGTGGATTTCTACAAACGACGTGAAAAGCATGCCGATGCTGCTCTTTTTAGCACCCGCACATGGATTTGTGCAAAACGCGTTTTAAGCATGCGCATGCATCTTTTGGTAAACGCGGACGCAGTTTTCTGCAAAACACACGATATGCATGCAAATGGTGCTTTTGGCAGAAACGCGCGTCGTGGATTTCTACCAAACGACGTGAAAAGCATCCGACGCTGCTCTTTTTAACATCCGCACATGGATTTGTGCCAAAGCGCGTTTAAAGCATGCGCATGCATCTTTTGGTAGACGCGGACGCAGTTTTCTGCAAAACCACACGATATGCATGCAAATGGTGCTTTTGGCAGAACGCGCGTGTGGATTTCTACCAAACGACGTGAAAAGCATGCCGATGCTGCTCTTTTTAAGCACCCGCACATGGATTTGTGCCAAAACGCGTTTTAGCATGCACATGCATCTTTTGGTAGACGCGGACGCAGTTTTCTGCAAAACCACACGATATGCATGCAAATGGTGCTTTTGGCAGAATCGCGCGTG
>NW_027460482.1:0-70044 GCF_050947875.1 Dermacentor variabilis
TCTGTTGGTAGACGCGGACGCAGTTTTCTGCAAAACCACACGATATGCATGCAAATGGTGCTTTTGGCAGAACGCGCACGTGGATTTCTACCAAACGACGTGAAAAGCATGCCGATGCTGCTCTTTTTAGCACCCGCACATGGATTTGTGCCAAAACGCGTTTTAAGCATGCACATGCATCTTTTGGTAGACGCGGACGCAGTTTTCAGCAAAACCACACGATATGCATGCAGATGGTGCTTTTGGCAAAACGCGCACGTGGATTTCTACCAAACGGCGTGAAAAGCATGCCGATGCTGCTCTTTTTAGCACCCGCACATGGATTTGTGCCAAAACGCGTTTTAAGCATGCACATGCATCTTTGGTAGACGCGGACGCAGTTTTCTGCAAAACCACACGATATGCATGCAAAAGGTGCTTTTGGCAGAACGCGCACGTGGATTTCTACCAAACGACGTGAAAAGCATGCCGATGCTGCTCCTTTGAGCACCCGCACATGGATTTGCGCCAAAACGCGTTTTAAGCATGCACATGCATCTTTTGGTAGACGCGGACACAGTTTTCTGCAAAACCACACGATATGCATGCAAATGGTGCTTTTGGCAGAACGCGCACGTGGATTTCTACCAAACGACGTGAAAAGCATGCCGATGCTGCTCTTTTTAGCACCCGCACATGGATTTGTGCCAAAACGCGTTTTAAGCATGCACATGCATCTTTTGGTAGACGCGGACGCAGTTTTCTGCAAAACCACACGATATGCAAGCAAATGGTGCTTTTGGCAGAACGCGCACGTGGATTTCTACCAAACGACGTGAAAAGCATGCCGATGCTGCTCTTTTTAGCACCCGCACATGGATTTGTGCCAAAACGCGTTTTAAGCATGCACATGCATCTTTTGGTAGACGCGGACGCAGTTTTCTGCAAAACCACACGATATGCATGCAAATGGTGCTTTTGGCAGAACGCGCACGTGGATTTCTACCAAACGACGAGAAAAGCATGCCGATGCTGCTCTTTTTAGCACCCGCACATGCATTTGTGCCAAAACGCGTTTTAAGCATGCACATGCATCTTTTGGTAGACGCGGACGCAGTTTTCTGCAAAACCACACGATATGCATACAAATGGTGCTTTTGGCAGAACGCGCACGTGGATTTCTACCAAACGACGTGAAAAGCATGCCGATGCTGCTCTTTTTAGCACCCGCACAAGGATTTGTGCCAAAACGCGTTTTAAACATGCACATGCATCTTTTGGTAGACGCGGACGCAGTTTTCTGCAAAACCACACGATATGCATGCAAAAGGTGCTTTTGGCAGAACGCGCACGTGGATTTCTACCAAACGACGTGAAAAGCATGCCGATGCTGCTCCTTTGAGCACCCGCACATGGATTTGCGCCAAAACGCGTTTTAAGCATGCACATGCATCTTTTGGTAGACGCGGACACAGTTTTCTGCAAAACCACACGATATGCATGCAAATGGTGCTTTTGGCAGAACGCGCACGTGGATTTCTACCAAACGACGTGAAAAGCATGCCGATGCTGCTCTTTTTAGCACCCGCACATGGATTTGTGCCAAAACGCGTTTTAAGCATGCACATGCATCTTTTGGTAGATGCGGACGCAGTTTTCTGCAAAACCACACGATATGCAAGCAAATGGTGCTTTTGGCAGAACGCGCACGTGGATTTCTACCAAACGACGTGAAAAGCATGCCGATGCTGCTCTTTTTAGCACCCGCACATGGATTTGTGCCAAAACGCGTTTTAAGCACGCACATGCATCTTTTGGTAGACGCGGACGCAGTTTTCTGCAAAACCACACGATATGCATGCAAATGGTGCTTTTGGCAGAACGCGCACGTGGATTTCTACCAAACGACGAGAAAAGCATGCCGATGCTGCTCTTTTTAGCACCCGCACATGCATTTGTGCCAAAACGCGTTTTAAGCATGCACATGCATCTTTTGGTAGACGCGGACGCAGTTTTCTGCAAAACCACACGATATGCATACAAATGGTGCTTTTGGCAGAACGCGCACGTGGATTTCTACCAAACGACGTGAAAAGCATGCCGATGCTGCTCTTTTTAGCACCCGCACAAGGATTTGTGCCAAAACGCGTTTTAAACATGCACATGCATCTTTTGGTAGACGCGGACGCAGTTTTCTGCAAAACCACACGATATGCATGCAAGTGGTGCTATTGGCAGAACGCGCATGTGGATTTCTACCAAACATCGTGAAAATCATGCCGATGCTGCTCTTTTTAGCACCCGCACATGGATTTGTGCCAAAACGCGTTTTAAGCATGCACATGCATCTTTTGGTAGACGCGGACGCAGTTTTCTGCAAAACCACACGATATGCATGCAAATGGTTTTTTTGGCAGAACGCGCACGTGGATTTCTACCAAAAGACGTGAAAAGCATGCCGATGCTGCTCTTTTCAGCACCCGCACATGGATTTGTGCCAAAACGCGTTTTAAGCATGCACATGCATCTATTGGTAGACGCGGACGCAGTTTTCTGCAAAACCACACGATATGCATGCAAATGGTGCTTTTGGCAGAACGCGCACGTGGATTTCTACCAAACGACGTGAAAAGCATGCCGATGCTGCTCTTTTTAGCACCCGCACATGGATTTGTGCCAAAACGCGTTTTAAGCATGCACATGCATCATTTGGTAGACGCGGACGCAGTTTTCTGCAAAACCACACGATATGCATGCAAATGGTGCTTTTGGCAGAACGCGCACGTGGATTTCTACCAAAAGACGTGAAAAGCATGCCGATGCTGCTCTTTTCAGCACCCGCACATGGATTTGTGCCAAAACGCGTTTTAAGCATGCACATGCATCTATTGGTAGACGCGGACGCAGTTTTCTGCAAAACCACACGATATGCATGCAAATGGTGCTTTTGGCAGAACGCGCACGTGGATTTCTACCAAACGACGTGAAAAGCATGCCGATGCTGCTCTTTTTAGCACCCGCACATGGATTTGTGCCAAAACGCGTTTTAAGCATGCACATGCATCATTTGGTAGACGCGGACGCAGTTTTCTGCAAAACCACACGATATGCATGCAAATGGTGCTTTTGGCAGAACGCGCACGTGGATTTCTACCAAACGACGTGAAAAGCATGCCGATGCTGCTCTTTTTAGCACCCGCACATGGATTTGTGCCAAAACGCGTTTTAAGCATGCACATGCATCTATTGGTAGACGCGGACGCAGTTTTCTGCAAAACCACACGATATGCATGCAAATGGTGCTTTTGGCAGAACGCGCACGTGTATTTCTACCAAACGACGTGAAAAGCATGCCGATGCTGCTCTTTTTTGCACCCGCACATGGATTTGTGCCAAAACGCGTTTTAAGCATGCACAGGCATCTTTTGGTAGACGCGGACGCAGTTTTCTGCAAAACCACACGATATGCATGCAAATGGTGCTTTTGGCAGAACGCGCACGTGGATTTCTACCAAACGACGTGAAAAGCATGCCGATGCTGCTCTTTTTAGCACCCGCACATGGATTTGTGCAAAACGCGTTTTAAGCATGCACATGCATCTTTTGGTAGACGCGGACGCAGTTTTCTGCAAAACCACATGATATGCATGCAAATGGTTTTTTTGGCAGAACGCGCACGTGGATTTCTACCAAAAGACGTGAAAAGCATGCCGATGCTGCTCTTTTTAGCACCCGCACATGGATTTGTGCCAAAACGCGTTTTAAGCATGCACATGCATCTATTGGTAGGCGCGGACGCAGTTTTCTGCAAAACCACACGATATGCATGCAAATGGTGCTTTTGGCAGAACGCGCACGTGGATTTCTACCAAACGACGTGAAAAGCATGCCGATGCTGCTCTTTTTAGCACCCGCACATGGATTTGTGCCAAAACGCGTTTTAAGCATGCACATGCATCTTTTGGTAGACGCGGACGCAGTTTTCTGCAAAACCACAAGATATGCATGCAAATGGTGCTTTTGGCAGAACGCGCACGTGGATTTCTACCAAACGACGTGAAAAGCATGCCGATGCTGCTCTTTTTAGCACCCGCACATGGATTTGTGCCAAAACGCGTTTTAAGCATGCACATGCATCTTTTGGTAGACGCGGACGCAGTTTTCTGCAAAACCACACGATATGCATGCAAATGGTGCTTTTGGCAGAACGCGCACGTGGATTTCTACCAAACGACGTGAAAAGCATGCCGATGCTGCTCTTTTTAGCACCCGCACATGCATTTGTGCCAAAACGCGTTTTAAGCATGCACATGCATCTTTTGGTAGACGCGGACGCAGTTTTCTGCAAAACCGCACGATATGCATGCAAATGGTGCTTTTGGCAGAACGCGCACGTGGATTTCTACCAAACGACGTGAAAAGCATGCCGATGCTGCTCCTTTGAGCACCCGCACATGGATTTGTGCCAAAACGCGTTTTAAACATGCACATGCATCTTTTGGTAGACGCGGACGCAGTTTTCTGCAAAACCACACGATATGCATGCAAATGGTGCTATTGGCAGAACGCGCACGTGGATTTCTACCAAACATCGTGAAAAGCATGCCGATGCTGCTCTTTTTAGCACCCGCACATGGATTTGTGCCAAAACGCGTTTTAAACATGCACATGCATCTTTTGGTAGACGCGGACGCAGTTTTCTGCAAAACCACACGATATGCATGCAAATGGTGCTATTGGCAGAACGCGCACGTGGATTTCTACCAAACATCGTGAAAAGCATGCCGATGCTGCTCTTTTAGCACCCGCACATGGATTTGGGCCAAAACGCATTTTAAGCATGCACATGCATCTTTTTGTAGACGCGGACGCAGTTTTCAGCAAAACCACACGATATGCATGCAGATGGTGCTTATGGCAAAAAGCGCACGTGGATTTCTACCAAACGACGTGAAAAGCATGCCGATGCTGCTCTTTTTAGCACCCGCACATGGATTTGTGCCAAAACGCGCTTTAAGCATGCACATGCATCTTTTGGTAGACGCGGACGCAGTTTTCTGCAAAACCACACGATATGCATGCAAATGGTGTTTTTGGCAGAACGCGCACGTGGATTTCTACCAAACGACGTGAAAAGCATGCCGATGCTGCTCTTTTTTGCACCCGCACATGGATTTGTGCCAAAACGCGTTTTAACCCATATATGCCTAGTGTCCTATATGTAGGGCACTGAAATTTTTCAAATAACTCGAAAATTTTTTTTTGTCAAAAAGCTAGCGCCCCCTAGGGGGTGTTTCTAAGGCTATGGCCTTCTCGCGTGCAAGTCTTGGTTAGCGTGGGAGCACAGCTCGCCACGTGCTTGCAGTTTCAAAATCGGCGTTCCGCGTGAGCTTCGACGAACGCCATGCCGAGAAAGAAAATGTAAGTAATATAAATTGAAATGATTTTTGATGTTTTCGAGATTTTTGTCAGTTATTCCTGAGTAATTGAATATGCTGTGAAAACAATGTCAATGTGGTATAGGCAACATTTTTTTGTTTACGATCTGTCAAACAGCGGTGTCCTTTATGTAGGACGCTAGGCAGATCGGGGGTCGCTGTTGTGTCACTCTGGAACGCGCGATGCGTCGCGCGCGTAGCGTTGAAGTAGCATAGTAAAATACATATGGACGTATGGCAGAAACTTTTTTTTTTCCAATTGCAGTCAGAAGATTCCCTGCAGTTCATTTTACCGCAGAAGAGATCCGCAAACGCTCAACGACATTCTAAACCAGATTGACGCTGGGGAAGATGTACCGTCTACGGTGGCCATTCTTCTGCCCGAAAATCACGCGGCGGCAGTGACAGATGAAGAAAGCGGTGATGAAGAATGCACCAGCATGGACCATCTGCCGGGGAGCACTCTTCGTGCTGAAGTTCTGGACACTTGTTCAGAGTCAAGTGAGGACGAGAACGACCAGGAGCCACCAGCTAAGCAACAGAAACGACGTGTCAAGTGGGATAAACGCGATTTGAACGCGAGTTTCCCAACTCGCCACTCGTGTGATTCAGACTCCGCTGAAGGAGCACCGCTAACTCCAGTAGAGGCATTTGAAAAATCTTTCGATGATGAAGTCATCAACCTGCTTGTTGCAAACACCAACACCTATGCACAACAGAAGAATCGGTTGTTGAACGTGAACGCAGGTGAGATGAGATGTTTTCTCGGCATTCTGCTTCTCAGTGGCTATGTGCCGGTTCCAAGGCGTCGCATGTTGTGGGAAAACTCACGTGATTCTCATAATGAACTCGTCGCGAACTCTATGAGGCGGGACCGATTTGAAGCCATTTTCACCAACCTACATGTGGCTGACAACAACAACCTAGTACAAGAAGACAAATTCACAAAACTGCGACCACTGTTTAGGCTCTTGAATGAACGGTTTCTGTTGTATGCTCCATTACTAGACTGCTTCAGCATTGATGAAAGCATGTGCGAGTACTTCGGAAAGCATGGACGCAAGCAGTTTATGAAAGGGAAACCAATCCGATTTGGCTATAAATTGTGGTGCATTTGCACCCCATTGGGCTATTTGCTTTCTGTTGAGCCCTACCAAGGGAGGTATGGCGTCAATGTGGATGATAAAAACAAGCTTGGTCTAGGAGGATCTGTTGTTACAGAAATGGTGTCCAGGTTGAAAGAAAGGCTTGATTACTGTTTTCATGTGTTCTTTGACAACTTCTTTTCAAGTCTCAAACTTGTTAGAATGCTTTCGTCAATGGGTGTCAAGTGCACAGGCACCGTGCGGGATAACCGAATAGAAAACTGTCCCATCCTGACACAGAAAGAAATGAAAAGCAAGAATCGAGGCTTCTACGATTAAAAAGTCGACGCTGAATCTGAAATTATTGTATGTCGCTGGAAGGACAACAGCACAGTGACCGTCGTCTCAAATGCTCACGGGGTCGAGCCAACACAAATGGTGAAAAGATATTCGAGAGAAAACAACTCCAAAGTCACGGTGGAGCAGCCGTTCTTGATTTCGAGCTATAATGGCAACATGGGAGGAGTTGACAGACTAGACCAAAATATTTCAAAGTAAAGGAAAGAAGTGGTATTCTTCACTCATGAAATATCTGGTTGATGCATGTGTGAATAATGCATTCTAGTTGTACAGAATTGGAACGACCAAAACAGAGCTCCTCACATTTCGAAGGACAATAGCGATGTCGTATATGAAGAGTTATGGCACCAAGCCATTGCGTGGAAAAAGCCGGCAATCTTTACTGGAAGCCCAAAGCCGATTTGACCGCATTGACCACACAGTGATTCCTCAAGAGAAGCAAACAAGGTGTGCTCATTGCCATGAGAAGACCACAACACGTTGTGAAAAATGCGACATCGGAGTCCATGTGAAATGTTTCAAATTGTACCACTCAAAGGAGTAGTATATGTGCCTAGTGTCCTATATTAAGGACGGCTACAAAAACGCAGTTCGAAATTTTTTTATTTGAATAAAAGGTTGATTCTACTTTCTGAGGTACCAGAAGCAATTATTACGGGAAAATAAATCACTTTTCTTAATTTACCCAAGTTCAGGCATATATGGGTTAAGCATGCACAGGCATCTTTTGGTAGACGCGGACGCAGTTTTCTGCAAAACCACACGATATGCATGCAAATGGTGCTTTTGGCAGAACGCGCACGTGGATTTCTACCAAACGACGTGAAAAGCATGCCGATGCTGCTCTTTTTAGCACCCGCACATGGATTTCTGCAAAACGCGTTTTAAGCATGCACATGCATCTTTTGGTAGACGCGGACGCAGTTTTCTGCAAAACCACACGATATGCATGCAAATGGTTTTTTTGGCAGAACGCGCACGTGGATTTCTACCAAAAGACGTGAAAAGCATGCCGATGCTGCTCTTTTTAGCACCCGCACATGGATTTGTGCCAAAACGCGTTTTAAGCATGCACATGCATCTATTGGTAGGCGCGGACGCAGTTTTCTGCAAAACCACACGATATGCATGCAAATGGTGCTTTTGGCAGAACGCGCACGTGGATTTCTACCAAACGACGTGAAAAGCATGCCGATGCTGCTCTTTTTAGCACCCGCACATGGATTTGTGCCAAAACGCGTTTTAAGCATGCACATGCATCTTTTGGTAGACGCGGACGCAGTTTTCTGCAAAACCACAAGATATGCATGCAAATGGTGCTTTTGGCAGAACGCGCACGTGGATTTCTACCAAACGACGTGAAAAGCATGCCGATGCTGCTCTTTTTAGCACCCGCACATGGATTTGTGCCAAAACGCGTTTTAAGCATGCACATGCATCTTTTGGTAGACGCGGACGCAGTTTTCTGCAAAACCACACGATATGCATGCAAATGGTGCTTTTGGCAGAACGCGCACGTGGATTTCTACCAAACGACGTGAAAAGCATGCCGATGCTGCTCTTTTTAGCACCCGCACATGCATTTGTGCCAAAACGCGTTTTAAGCATGCACATGCATCTTTTGGTAGACGCGGACGCAGTTTTCTGCAAAACCGCACGATATGCATACAAATGGTGCTTTTGGCAGAACGCGCACGTGGATTTCTACCAAACGACGTGAAAAGCATGCCGATGCTGCTCCTTTGAGCACCCGCACATGGATTTGTGCCAAAACGCGTTTTAAACATGCACATGCATCTTTTGGTAGACGCGGACGCAG
The DNA here is from genome assembly GCF_050947875.1 of Dermacentor variabilis. Lineage (NCBI taxonomy): Eukaryota > Metazoa > Arthropoda > Arachnida > Ixodida > Ixodidae > Dermacentor > Dermacentor variabilis. The sequence goes on from NW_027460482.1 coordinate 8,682, forward strand.
TTTTCTGCAAAACCACACGATATGCATGCAAATGGTGCTATTGGCAGAACGCGCACGTGGATTTCTACCAAACATCGTGAAAAGCATGCCGATGCTGCTCTTTTTAGCACCCGCACATGGATTTGTGCCAAAACGCGTTTTAAACATGCACATGCATCTTTTGGTAGACGCGGACGCAGTTTTCTGCAAAACCACACGATATGCATGCAAATGGTGCTATTGGCAGAACGCGCACGTGGATTTCTACCAAACATCGTGAAAAGCATGCCGATGCTGCTCTTTTAGCACCCGCACATGGATTTGGGCCAAAACGCATTTTAAGCATGCACATGCATCTTTTGGTAGACGCGGACGCAGTTTTCAGCAAAACCACACGATATGCATGCAGATGGTGCTTTTGGCAAAAAGCGCACGTGGATTTCTACCAAACGACGTGAAAAGCATGCCGATGCTGCTCTTTTTAGCACCCGCACATGGATTTGTGCCAAAACGCGCTTTAAGCATGCACATGCATCTTTTGGTAGACGCGGACGCAGTTTTCTGCAAAACCACACGATATGCATGCAAATGGTGCTTTTGGCAGAACGCGCACGTGGATTTCTACCAAACGAAGTGAAAAGCATGCCGATGCTGCTCTTTTTAGCACCCGCACATGGATTTGTGCCAAAGCGCGTTTTAAGCATGCACATGCATCTTTTGGTAGACGCGGACGCAGTTTTCTGCAAAACCACACGATATGCATGCAAATGGTGCTTTTGGCACAACGCGCACGTGGATTTCCACCAAACGACGTGAAAAGCATGCCGATGCTGCTCTTTTTAGCACCCGCACAAGGATTTGTGCAAAACGCGTTTTAAGCATGCACATGCATCTTTTGGTAGACGCGGACGCAGTTTTCTGCAAAACCACACGATATGCATGCAAATGGTTTTTTTGGCAGAACGCGCACGTGGATTTCTACCAAAAGACGTGAAAAGCATGCCGATGCTGCTCTTTTTAGCACCCGCACATGGATTTGTGCCAAAACGCGTTTTAAGCATGCACATGCATCTATTGGTAGACGCGGACGCAGTTTTCTGCAAAACCACACGATATGCATGCAAATGGTGCTTTTGGCAGAACGCGCACGTGGATTTCTACCAAACGACGTGAAAAGCATGCCGATGCTGTTCTTTTTAGCACCCGCACATGGATTTGTGCCAAAACGCGTTTTAAGCATGCACATGCATCTTTTGGTAGACGCGGACGCAGTTTTCTGCAAAACCACACGATATGCATGCAAATGGTGCTTTTGGCAGAACGCGCACGTGGATTTCTACCAAACGACGTGAAAAGCATGCCGATGCTGCTCTTTTTAGCACCCGCACATGCATTTGTGCCAAAACGCGTTTTAAGCATGCACATGCATCTTTTGGTAGACGCGGACGCAGTTTTCTGCAAAACCGCACGATATGCATGCAAATGGTGCTTTTGGCAGAACGCGCACGTGGATTTCTACCAAACGACGTGAAAAGCATGCCGATGCTGCTCCTTTGAGCACCCGCACATGGATTTGTGCCAAAACGCGTTTTAAGCATGCACATGCATCTATTGGTAGACGCGGACGCAGTTTTCTGCAAAACCACACGATATGCATGCAAATGGTGCTTTTGGCAGAACGCGCACGTGGATTTCTACCAAACGACGTGAAAAGCATGCCGATGCTGCTCTTTTTAGCACCCGCACATGGATTTGTGCCAAAACGCGTTTTAAGCATGCACATGCATCTTTTGGTAGACGCGGACGCAGTTTTCTGCAAAACCACACGATATGCATGCAAATGGTGCTTTTGGCAGAACGCGCACGTGGATTTCTACCAAACGAGGTGAAAAGCATGCCGATGCTGCTCTTTTTAGCACCCACACATGGATTTGTGCCAAAACGCGTTTTAAGCATGCACATGCATCTTTTGGTAGACGCGGACGCAGTTTTCTGCAAAACCACACGATATGCATGCAAATGGTGCTTTTGGCAGAACGCGCACGTGGATTTCTACCAAACGACGTGAAAAGCATGCCGATGCTGCTCTTTTTAGCACCCGCACATGGATTTGTGCCAAAACGCGTTTTAAGCATGCACATGCATCTTTTGGTAGACGCGGACGCAGTTTTCTGCAAAACCACAAGATATGCATGCAAATGGTGCTTTTGGCAGAACGCGCACGTGGATTTCTACCAAACGACGTGAAAAGCATGCCGATGCTGCTCTTTTTAGCACCCGCACATGGATTTGTGCCAAAACGCGTTTTAAGCATGCACATGCATCTTTTGGTAGACGCGGACGCAGTTTTCTGCAAAACCACACGATATGCATGCAAATGGTGCTTTTGGCAGAACGCGCACGTGGATTTCTACCAAACGACGTGAAAAGCATGCCGATGCTGCTCTTTTTAGCACCCGCACATGCATTTGTGCCAAAACGCGTTTTAAGCATGCACATGCATCTTTTGGTAGACGCGGACGCAGTTTTCTGCAAAACCGCACGATATGCATACAAATGGTGCTTTTGGCAGAACGCGCACGTGGATTTCTACCAAACGACGTGAAAAGCATGCCGATGCTGCTCCTTTGAGCACCCGCACATGGATTTGTGCCAAAACGCGTTTTAAACATGCACATGCATCTTTTGGTAGACGCGGACGCAGTTTTCTGCAAAACCACACGATATGCATGCAAATGGTGCTATTGGCAGAACGCGCACGTGGATTTCTACCAAACATCGTGAAAAGCATGCCGATGCTGCTCTTTTTAGCACCCGCACATGGATTTGTGCCAAAACGCGTTTTAAACATGCACATGCATCTTTTGGTAGACGCGGACGCAGTTTTCTGCAAAACCACACGATATGCATGCAAATGGTGCTATTGGCAGAACGCGCACGTGGATTTCTACCAAACATCGTGAAAAGCATGCCGATGCTGCTCTTTTAGCACCCGCACATGGATTTGGGCCAAAACGCATTTTAAGCATGCACATGCATCTTTTGGTAGACGCGGACGCAGTTTTCAGCAAAACCACACGATATGCATGCAGATGGTGCTTTTGGCAAAAAGCGCACGTGGATTTCTACCAAACGACGTGAAAAGCATGCCGATGCTGCTCTTTTTAGCACCCGCACATGGATTTGTGCCAAAACGCGCTTTAAGCATGCACATGCATCTTTTGGTAGACGCGGACGCAGTTTTCTGCAAAACCACACGATATGCATGCAAATGGTGCTTTTGGCAGAACGCGCACGTGGATTTCTACCAAACGAAGTGAAAAGCATGCCGATGCTGCTCTTTTTAGCACCCGCACATGGATTTGTGCCAAAGCGCGTTTTAAGCATGCACATGCATCTTTTGGTAGACGCGGACGCAGTTTTCTGCAAAACCACACGATATGCATGCAAATGGTGCTTTTGGCACAACGCGCACGTGGATTTCCACCAAACGACGTGAAAAGCATGCCGATGCTGCTCTTTTTAGCACCCGCACAAGGATTTGTGCAAAACGCGTTTTAAGCATGCACATGCATCTTTTGGTAGACGCGGACGCAGTTTTCTGCAAAACCACACGATATGCATGCAAATGGTTTTTTTGGCAGAACGCGCACGTGGATTTCTACCAAAAGACGTGAAAAGCATGCCGATGCTGCTCTTTTTAGCACCCGCACATGGATTTGTGCCAAAACGCGTTTTAAGCATGCACATGCATCTATTGGTAGACGCGGACGCAGTTTTCTGCAAAACCACACGATATGCATGCAAATGGTGCTTTTGGCAGAACGCGCACGTGGATTTCTACCAAACGACGTGAAAAGCATGCCGATGCTGTTCTTTTTAGCACCCGCACATGGATTTGTGCCAAAACGCGTTTTAAGCATGCACATGCATCTTTTGGTAGACGCGGACGCAGTTTTCTGCAAAACCACACGATATGCATGCAAATGGTGCTTTTGGCAGAACGCGCACGTGGATTTCTACCAAACGACGTGAAAAGCATGCCGATGCTGCTCTTTTTAGCACCCGCACATGCATTTGTGCCAAAACGCGTTTTAAGCATGCACATGCATCTTTTGGTAGACGCGGACGCAGTTTTCTGCAAAACCGCACGATATGCATGCAAATGGTGCTTTTGGCAGAACGCGCACGTGGATTTCTACCAAACGACGTGAAAAGCATGCCGATGCTGCTCCTTTGAGCACCCGCACATGGATTTGTGCCAAAACGCGTTTTAAGCATGCACATGCATCTATTGGTAGACGCGGACGCAGTTTTCTGCAAAACCACACGATATGCATGCAAATGGTGCTTTTGGCAGAACGCGCACGTGGATTTCTACCAAACGACGTGAAAAGCATGCCGATGCTGCTCTTTTTAGCACCCGCACATGGATTTGTGCCAAAACGCGTTTTAAGCATGCACATGCATCTTTTGGTAGACGCGGACGCAGTTTTCTGCAAAACCACACGATATGCATGCAAATGGTGCTTTTGGCAGAACGCGCACGTGGATTTCTACCAAACGAGGTGAAAAGCATGCCGATGCTGCTCTTTTTAGCACCCACACATGGATTTGTGCCAAAACGCGTTTTAAGCATGCACATGCATCTTTTGGTAGACGCGGACGCAGTTTTCTGCAAAACCACACGATATGCATGCAAATGGTGCTTTTGGCAGAACGCGCACGTGGATTTCTACCAAACGAGGTGAAAAGCATGCCGATGCTGCTCTTTTTAGCACCCACACATGGATTTGTGCCAAAACGCGTTTTAAGCATGCACATGCATCTTTTGGTAGACGCGGACGCAGTTTTCTGCAAAACCACACGATATGCATACAAATGGTGCTTTTGGCAGAACGCGCACGTGGATTTCTACCAAACGACGTGAAAAGCATGCCGATGCTGCTCTTTTTAGCACCCGCACATGGATTTGTGCCAAAACGCGTTTTAAGCATGCACATGCATCTTTTGGTAGACGCGGACGCAGTTTTCTGCAAAACCACACGATATGCATGCAAATGGTGCTTTTGGCAGAACGCGCACGTGGATTTCTAGCAAACGACGTGAAAAGCATGCCGATGCTGCTCTTTTTAGCACCCGCACATTGATTTGTGCCAAAACGCGTTTTAAACATGCACATGTATCTTTTGGTAGACGCGGACGCAGTTTTCTGCAAAACCACACGATATGCATGCAAATGGTGCTATTGGCAGAACGCGCACGTGGATTTCTACCAAACATCGTGAAAAGCATGCCGATGCTGCTCTTTTTAGCACCCGCACATGGATTTGCGCCAAAACGCATTTTAAGCATGCACATGCATCTTTTGGTAGACGCGGACGCAGTTTTCAGCAAAACCACACGATATGCATGCAGATGGTGCTTTTGGCAAAACGCGCACGTGGATTTCTACCAAACGACGTGAAAAGCATGCCGATGCTGCTCTTTTTAGCACCCGCACATGGATTTGTGCCAAAACGCGTTTTAAGCATGCACATGCATCTTTTGGTAGACGCGGACGCAGTTTTCTGCAAAACCACACGATATGCATGCAAATGGTGCTTTTGGCAGAACGCGCACGTGGATTTCTACCAAACGAAGTGAAAAGCATGCCGATGCTGCTCTTTTTAGCACCCGCACATGGATTTGTGCCAAAGCGCGTTTTAAGCATGCACATGCATCTTTTGGTAGACGCGGACGCAGTTTTCTGCAAAACCACACGATATGCATGCAAATGGTGCTTTTGGCAGAACGCGCACGTGGATTTCCACCAAACGACGTGAAAAGCATGCCGATGCTGCTCTTTTTAGCACCCGCACATGGATTTGTGCACAACGCGTTTTAAGCATGCACGTGCATCTTTTGGTAGACGCGGACGCAGTTTTCTGCAAAACCACACGATATGCATGCAAATGGTTTTTTTGGCAGAACACGCACGTGGATTTCTACCAAAAGACGTGAAAAGCATGCCGATGCTGCTCTTTTTAGCACCCGCACATGGATTTGTGCCAAAACGCTTTTTAAGCATGCACATGCATCTATTGGTAGACGCGGACGCAGTTTTCTGCAAAACCACACGATATGCATGCAAATGGTGCTTTTGGCAGAACGCGCACGTGGATTTCTACCAAACGACGTGAAAAGCATGCCGATGCTGCTCCTTTGAGCACCCGCACATGGATTTGTGCCAAAACGCGTTTTAAGCATGCACATGCATCTATTGGTAGACGCGGACGCAGTTTTCTGCAAAACCACACGATATGCATGCAAATGGTGCTTTTGGCAGAACGCGCACGTGGATTTCTACCAAACGACGTGAAAAGCATGCCGATGCTGCTCTTTTTAGCACCCGCACATGGATTTGTGCCAAAACGCGTTTTAAGCATGCACATGCATCTTTTGGTAGACGCGGACGCAGTTTTCTGCAAAACCACACGATATGCATGCAAATGGTGCTATTGGAAGAACGCGCACGTGGATTTCTACCAAACGACGTGAAAAGCATGCCGATGCTGCTCCTTTGAGCACCCGCACATGGATTTGTGCCAAAACGCGTTTTAAGCATGCACATGCATCTTTTGGTAGACGCGGACGCAGTTTTCTGCAAAACCACACGATATGCATGCAAATGGTGCTATTGGCAGAACGCGCACGTGGATTTCTACCAAACATCGTGAAAAGCATGCCGATGCTGCTCTTTTTAGCACCCGCACATGGATTTGTGCCAAAACGCATTTTAAGCATGCACATGCATCTTTTGGTAGACGCGGACGCAGTTTTCAGCAAAACCACACGATGTGCATGCAGATGGTGCTTTTGGCAAAACGCGCACGTGGATTTCTACCAAACGACGTGAAAAGCATGCCGATGCTGCTCTTTTTAGCACCCGCACATGGATTTGTGCCAAAACGCGTTTTAAGCATGCACATGCATCTTTTGGTAGACGCGGACGCAGTTTTCTGCAAAACCACACGATATGCATGCAAATGGTGCTTTTGGCAGAACGCGCACGTGGATTTCTACCAAACGAAGTGAAAAGCATGCCGATGCTGCTCTTTTTAGCACCCGCACATGGATTTGTGCCAAAGCGCGTTTTAAGCATGCACATGCATCTTTTGGTAGACGCGGACGCAGTTTTCTGCAAAACCACACGATATGCATGCAAATGGTGCTTTTGGCAGAACGCGCACGTGGATTTCTACCAAACGAAGTGAAAAGCATGCCGATGCTGCTCTTTTTAGCACCCGCACATGGATTTGTGCCAAAGCGCGTTTTAAGCATGCACATGCATCTTTTGGTAGACGCGGACGCAGTTTTCTGCAAAACCACACGATATGCATGCAAATGGTGCTTTTGGCAGAACGCGCACGTGGATTTCCACCAAACGACGTGAAAAGCATGCCGATGCTGCTCTTTTTAGCACCCGCACATGGATTTGTGCAAAACGCGTTTTAAGCATACACATGCATCTTTTGGTAGACGCGGACGCAGTTTTCTGCAAAACCACACGATATGCATGCAAATGGTTTTTTTGGCAGAACGCGCACGTGGATTTCTACCAAAAGACGTGAAAAGCATGCCGATGCTGCTCTTTTTAGCACCCGCACATGGATTTGTGCCAAAACGCGTTTTAAGCATGCACATGCATCTATTGGTAGACGCGGACGCAGTTTTCTGCAAAACCACACGATATGCATGCAAATGGTGCTTTTGGCAGAACGCGCACGTGGATTTCTACCAAACGACGTGAAAAGCATGCCGATGCTGCTCTTTTTAGCACCCGCACATGGATTTGTTCCAAAACGCGTTTTAAGCATGCACATGCATCTTTTGGTAGACGCGGACGCAGTTTTCTGCAAAACCACACGATATGCATGCAAATGGTGCTTTTGGCAGAACGCGCACGTGGATTTCTACCAATCGACGTGAAAAGCATGCCGATGCTGCTCTTTTTAGCACCCGCACATTGATTTGTGCCAAAACGCGTTTTAAACATGCACATGCATCTTTTCGTAGACGCGGACGCAATTTTCTGCAAAACCACACGATATGCATGCAAATGGTGCTATTGGCAGAACGCGCACGTGGATTTCTACCAAACATCGTCAAAAGCATGCCGATGCTGCTCTTTTTAGCACCCGCACATGGATTTGCGCCAAAACGCATTTTAAGCATGCACATGCATCTTTTGGTAGACGCGGACGCAGTTTTCAGCAAAACCACACGATATGCATGCAGATGGTGCTTTTGGCAAAACGCGCATGTGGATTTCTACCAAACGACGTGAAAAGCATGCCGATGCTGCTCTTTTTAGCACCCGCACATGGATTTGTGCCAAAACGCGTTTTAAGCATGCACATGCATCTTTTGGTAGACGCGGACGCAGTTTTCTGCAAAACCACACGATATGCATGCAAATGGTGCTTTTGGCAGAACGCGCACGTGGATTTCTACCAAACGAAGTGAAAAGCATGCCGATGCTGCTCTTTTTAGCACCCGCACATGGATTTGTGCCAAAGCGCGTTTTAAGCATGCACATGCATCTTTTGGTAGACGCGGACGCAGTTTTCTGCAAAACCACACGATATGCATGCAAATGGTGCTTTTGGCAGAACGCGCACGTGGATTTCTACCAAACGAAGTGAAAAGCATGCCGATGCTGCTCTTTTTAGCACCCGCACATGGATTTGTGCCAAAGCGCGTTTTAAGCATGCACATGCATCTTTTGGTAGACGCGGACGCAGTTTTCTGCAAAACCACACGATATGCATGCAAATGGTGCTTTTGGCAGAACGCGCACGTAGATTTCTACCAAACGACGTGAAAAGCATGCCGATGCTGCTCCTTTGAGCACCCGCACATGGATTTGTGCCAAAACGCGTTTTAAGCATGCACATGCATCTATTGGTAGACGCGGACGCAGTTTTCTGCAAAACCACACGATATGCATGCAAATGGTGCTTTTGGCAGAACGCGCACGTGGATTTCTACCAAACGACGTGAAAAGCATGCCGATGCTGCTCTTTTAGCACCCGCACATGGATTTGTGCCAAAACGCGTTTTAAGCATGCACATGCATCTATTGGTAGACGCGGACGCAGTTTTCTGCAAAACCACACGATATGCATGCAAATGGTGCTTTTGGCAGAACGCGCACGTGGATTTCTACCAAACGACGTGAAAAGCATGCCGATGCTGCTCTTTTTAGCACCCGCACATGGATTTGTGCCAAAACGCGTTTTAAGCATGCACATGCATCTTTTGGTAGACGCGGACGCAGTTTTCTGCAAAACCACACGATATGCATGCAAATGGTGCTTTTGGCAGAACGCGCACGTGGATTTCTACCAAACGACGTGAAAAGCATGCCGATGCTGCTCTTTTTAGCACCCGCACATGGATTTGTGCCAAAACGCGTTTTAAGCATGCACATGCATCTTTTGGTAGACGCGGACGCAGTTTTCTGCAAAACCACACGATATGCATGCAAATGGTGCTTTTGGCAGAACGCGCACGTGGATTTCTACCAAACGACGTGAAAAGCATGCCGATGCTGCTCTTTTTAGCACCCGCACAAGGATTTGTGCCAAAACGCGTTTAAACATGCACATGCATCTTTTGGTAGACGCGGACGCAGTTTTCTGCAAAACCACACGATATGCATGCAAATGGTGCTTTTGGCAGAACGCGCACGTGGATTTCTACCAAACGAAGTGAAAAGCATGCCGATGCTGCTCTTTTTAGCACCCGCACATGGATTTGTGCCAAAGCGCGTTTTAAGCATGCACATGCATCTTTTCGTAGACGCGGACGCAGTTTTCTGCAAAACCACACGATATGCATGCAAATGGTGCTTTTGGCAGAACGCGCACGTGGATTTCTACCAAACGACGTGAAACGATGCTGCTCTTTTTAGCACCCGCACATGGATTTGCGCCAAAACGCGTTTTAAGCATGCACATGCATCTTTTGGTAGACGCGGACGCAGTTTTCTGCAAAACCACACGATATGCATGCAAATGGTGCTTTTGGCAGAACGCGCACGCGGATTTCTACCAAACGACGTGAAAAGCATGCCGATGCTGCTCTTTTTAGCACCCGCACATGGATTTGTGCCAAAACGCGTTTTAAACATGCACATGCATCTTTTGGTAGACGCGGACGCAATTTTCTGCAAAACCACACGATATGCATGCAAATGGTGCTATTGGCAGAACGCGCACGTGGATTTCTACCAAACATCGTCAAAAGCATGCCGATGCTGCTCTTTTTAGCACCCGCACATGGATTTGCGCCAAAACGCGTTTTAAGCATGCACATGCATCTTTTGGTAGACGCGGACGCAGTTTTCAGCAAAACCACACGATATGCATGCAGATGGTGCTTTTGGCAAAACGCGCATGTGGATTTCTACCAAACGACGTGAAAAGCATGCCGATGCTGCTCTTTTTAGCACCCGCACATGGATTTGTGCCAAAACGCGTTTTAAGCGTGCACATGCATCTTTTGGTAGACGCGGACGCAGTTTTCTGCAAAACCACACGATATGCATGCAAATGGTGCTTTTGGCAGAACGCGCACGTGGATTTCTACCAAACGAAGTGAAAAGCGTGCCGATGCTGCTCTTTCTAGCACCCGCACATGGATTTGTGCCAAAGCGCGTTTTAAGCATGCACATGCATCTTTTGGTAGACGCGGACGCAGTTTTCTGCAAAACCACACGATATGCATGCAAATGGTGCTTTTGGCAGAACGCGCACGTGGATTTCTACCAAACGAAGTGAAAAGCATGCCGATGCTGCTCTTTTTAGCACCCGCACATGGATTTGTGCCAAAGCGCGTTTTAAGCATGCACATGCATCTTTTGGTAGACGCGGACGCAGTTTTCTGCAAAACCACACGATATGCATGCAAATGGTGCTTTTGGCAGAACGCGCACGTGGATTTCTACCAAACGACGTGAAAAGCATGCCGATGCTGCTCCTTTGAGCACCCGCACATGGATTTGTGCCAAAACGCGTTTTAAGCATGCACATGCATCTATTGGTAGACGCGGACGCAGTTTTCTGCAAAACCACACGATATGCATGCAAATGGTGCTTTTGGCAGAACGCGCACGTGGATTTCTACCAAACGACGTGAAAAGCATGCCGATGCTGCTCTTTTTAGCACCCGCACATGGATTTGTGCCAAAACGCGTTTTAAGCATGCACATGCATCTATTGGTAGACGCGGACGCAGTTTTCTGCAAAACCACACGATATGCATGCAAATGGTGCTTTTGGCAGAACGCGCACGTGGATTTCTACCAAACGACGTGAAAAGCATGCCGATGCTGCTCTTTTTAGCACCCGCACATGGATTTGTGCCAAAACGCGTTTTAAGCATGCACATGCATCTTTTGGTAGACGCGGACGCAGTTTTCTGCAAAACCACACGATATGCATGCAAATGGTGCTTTTGGCAGAACGCGCACGTGGATTTCTACCAAACGACGTGAAAAGCATGCCGATGCTGCTCTTTTTAACACCCGCACATGGATTTGTGCCAAAACGCGTTTTAAGCATGCACATGCATCTTTTGGTAGACGCGGACGCAGTTTTCTGCAAAACCACACGATATGCATGCAAATGGTGCTTTTGGCAGAACGCGCACGTGGATTTCTACCAAACGACGTGAAAAGCATGCCGATGCTGCTCTTTTTAGCACCCGCACAAGGATTTGTGCCAAAACGCGTTTTAAACATGCACATGCATCTTTTGGTAGACGCGGACGCAGTTTTCTGCAAAACCACACGATATGCATGCAAATGGTGCTTTTGGCAGAACGCGCACGTGTATTTCTACCAAACGAAGTGAAAAGCATGCCGATGCTGCTCTTTTTAGCACCCGCACATGGATTTGTGCCAAAGCGCGTTTTAAGCATGCACATGCATCTTTTGGTAGACGCGGACGCAGTTTTCTGCAAAACCACACGATATGCATGCAAATGGTGCTTTTGGCAGAACGCGCACGTGGATTTCTACCAAACGACGTGAAACGATGCTGCTCTTTTTAGCACCCGCACATGGATTTGCGCCAAAACGCGTTTTAAGCATGCACATGCATCTTTTGGTAGACGCGGACGCAGTTTTCTGCAAAACCACACGATATGCATGCAAATGGTGCTTTTGGCAGAACGCGCACGCGGATTTCTACCAAACGACGTGAAAAGCATGCCGATGCTGCTCTTTTTAGCACCCGCACATGGATTTGTGCCAAAACGCGTTTTAAACATGCACATGCATCTTTTGGTAGACGCGGACGCAGTTTTCTGCAAAACCACACGATATGCATGCGAATGGTGCTATTGGCAGAACGTGCACGTGGATTTCTACCAAACGTCGTGAAAAGCATGCCGATGCTGCTCTTTTTAGCACCCGCACATGGATTTGTGCCAAAACGTGTTTTAAGCATGCACATGCATCTTTTGGTAGATGCGGACGCAGTTTTCAGCAAAACCACACGATATGCATGCAGATGGTGCTTTTGGCAAAACGCGCACGTGGATTTCTACCAAACGACGTGAAAAGCATGCCGAAGCTGCTCTTTTTAGCACCCGCACATGGATTTGTGCCAAAACGCGTTTTAAGCATGCACATGCATCTTTTGGTAGACGCGGACGCAGTTTTCTGCAAAACCACACGATATGCATGCAAATGGTGCTTTTGGCAGAACGCGCGCGTGGATTTCTACCAAACGACGTGAAAAGCGTGCCGATGCTGCTCTTTTTAGCACCCGCACATGGATTTGTGCCAAAGCGCGTTTTAGGCATGCACATGCATCTTTTGGTAGACGCGGACGCAGTTTTCTGCAAAACCACACGATATGCATGCAAATGGTGCTTTTGGCAGAACGCGCACGTGGATTTCTACCAAACGACGTGAAAAGCATGCCGATGCTGCTATTTTTAGCACCCGCACATGGATTTGGGCCAAAACGCGTTTTAAGCATGCACATGCATCTTTTGGTAGAAGCGGACGCAGTTTTCTGCAAAACCACACGATATGCATGCAAATGGTGCTTTTGGCAGAACGCGCACGTGAATTTCTACCAAACGACGTGAAAAGCATGCCGATGCTGCTCCTTTGAGCACCTGCACATGGATTTGCGCCAAAACGCGTTTTAAGCATGCACATGCATCTTTTGGTAGACGCGGACGCAGTTTTCTGCAAAACCACACGATATGCATGCAAATGGTGCTTTTGGCAGAACGCGCACGTGGATTTCTACCAAACGACGTGAAAAGCATGCCGATGCTGCTCTTTTTAGCACCCGCACATGGATTTGTGCCAAAACGCGTTTTAAGCATGCACATGCATCTTTTGGTAGACGCGGACGCAGTTTTCTGCAAAACCACACGATATGCATGCAAATGGTGCTTTTGGCAGAACGCGCACGTGGATTTCTACCAAACGACGTGAAAAGCATGCCGATGCTGCTCTTTTTAGCACCCGCACATGGATTTGTGCCAAAACGCGTTTTAAGCATGCACATGCATCTTTTGGTAGACGCGGACGCAGTTTTCTGCAAAACCACACGATATGCATGCAAATGGTTTTTTTGTCAGAACGCGCACGTGGGTTTCTACCAAAAGACGTGAAAAGCATGCCGATGCTGCTCTTTTTAGCACCCGCACATGGATTTGTGCCAAAACGCGTTTAAGCATGCACATGCATCTATTCATAGACGCGGACGCAGTTTTCTGCAAAACCACACGATATGCATGCAAATGGTGCTTTTGGCAGAACGCGCACGTGGATTTCTACCAAACGACCTGAAAAGCATGCCGATGCTGCTCTTTTTAGCACCCGCACATGGATTTGTGCCAAAACGCCTTTTAAGCATGCACATGCATCTTTTGGTAGACGCGGACGCAGGTTTCTGCAAAACTACACGATATGCATGCAAACGGTGCTATTGGCAGAACGCGCACGTGGATTTCTACCAAACGACGTGAAAAGCATGCCGATGCTGCTCTTTTTAGCACCCGCACATGGATTTGTGCCAAAACGCGTTTTAAGCATGCACATGCATCTTTTGGTAGACGCGGACGCAGTTTTCTGCAAAACCCCACGATATCCATGCAAATGGTGCTTTTGGCAGAACGCGCACGTGGATTTCTACCAAACGACGTGAAAAGCATGCCGATGCTGCTCTTTTTATCACCCACATATTGTTTTGTGCCAAAACGCGTTTTAAGCATGCACATGCATCTTTTGGTACGCGCGGACGCAGTTTTCTGCAAAACCACACGATATGCATGCAAATGGTGCTTTTGGCAGAACGCGCACGTGGATTTCTACCAAACGACGTGAAAAGCATGCCGATGCTGCTCTTTTTAGCACCCGCACATGGATTTGTGCCAAAACGCGTTTTAAGCATGCACATGCATCTTTTGGTAGACGCGGACGCAGTTTTCTGCAAAACCACACGATATGCATGCAAATGGTGCTTTTGGCAGAACGCGCACGTGGATTTCTACCAAACGACGTGAAAAGCATGCCGATGCTGCTCTTTTTAGCACCCGCACATGAATTTGTGCCAAAACGCGTTTTAAGCATGCACATGCATCTTTTGGTAGACGCGGACGCAGTTTTCTGCAAAACCACACGATATGCATGCAAATGGTGCTTTTGGCAGAACGCGCACGTGGATTTCTACCAAACGACGTGAAAAGCATGCCGATGCTGCTCTTTTTAGCACCCGCACATTGTTTTGTGCCAAAACGCGTTTTAAGAATGCACATGCATCTTTTGGTAGACGCGGACGCAGTTTTCTGCAAAACCACACGATATGCATGCAAACGGTGCTTTTGGCAGAACGCGCACGTGGATTTCTACCAAACGACGTGAAAAGCATGCCGATGCTGCTCTTTTTAGCACCCACACATTGTTTTGTGCCAAAACGTGTTTTAAGCATGCACATGCATCTTTTGGTAGACGCGGACGCAGTTTTCTGCAAAACCACACGATATGCATGCAAATGGTGCTTTTGGCAGAACGCGCACGTGGATTTCTACCAAACGACGTGAAAAGCATGCCGATGCTGCTCTTTTTAGCACCCACACATTGTTTTGTGCCAAAACGCGTTTTAAGCATGCACATGCATCTTTTGGCAGACGCGGACGCAGGTTTCTGCAAAACCACACGATATGCATGCAAATGGTGCTTTTGGCAGAACGCGCACATGGATTTCTACCAAACGACGTGAAAAGCATGCCGATGCTGCTCTTTTTAGCACCCGCACATGGATTTGTGCCAAAACGCGTTTTAAGCATGCACATGCATCATTTGGCAGACGCGGACGCAGTTTTCTGCAAAACCACACGATATGCATGCAAATGGTGCTTTTGGCAGAACGCGCACGTGGATTTCTACCAAACGACGTGAAAAGCATGCCGATGCTGCTCTTTTTAGCACCCGCACATAGATTTGTGCCAAAACGCGTTTTAAGCATGCACATGCATCTTTTGGTAGACGCGGACGCAGTTTTCTGCAAAACCACACCATATGCAAGCAAATGGTGCTTTTGGCAGAACGCGCACGTGGATTTCTACCAAACGACGTGAAAAGCATGCCGATGCTGCTCTTTTTGGCACCCGCACATGGATTTGTGCCAAAACGCGTTTTAAGCATGCACATGCATCTTTTGGTAGACGCGGACGCAGTTTTCTGCAAAACCACACGATATGCATGCAAATGGTGCTTTTGGCAGAACGCGCACATGGATTTCTACCAAACGACGTGAAAAGCATGCCGATGCTGCTCTTTTTAGCACCCGCACATGGATTTGTGCCAAAACGCGTTTTAAGCATGCACATGCATCTTTTGGTAGACGCGGACGCAGTTTTCTGCAAAACCACACGATATGCATGCAAATGGTGCTTTTGGCAGAACACGCACGTGGATTTCTACCAAACGACGTGAAAAGCATGCCGATGCTGCTCTTTTTAGCACCCGCACATGGATTTGTGCCAAAACGCGTTTTAAGCATGCACATGCATCTTTTGGTACTCGCGGACGCAGTTTTCTGCAAAACCACACGATATGCATGCAAATGGTGCTTTTGGCAGAACGCGCACGTGGATTTCTACCAAACGACGTGAAAAGCATGCCGATGCTGCTCTTTTTAGCACCCGCACATGGATTTGTGCCAAAACGCGTTTTAAGCATGCACATGCATCTTTTGGTAGACGCGGACGCAGTTTTGTGAAAAACCACACGATATGCATGCAAATGGTGCTTTTGGCAGAACGCGCACGTGGATTTCTACCAAACGACGTGAAAAGCATGCCGATGCTGCTCTTTTTAGCACCCGCACATGAATTTGTGCGAAAACGCGTTTTAAGCATGCACATGCATCTTTTGGTAGACGCGGACGCAGTTTTCTGCAAAACCACACAATATGCATGCAAATGGTGCTTTTGGCAGAACGCGCACGTGGATTTCTACCAAACGACGTGAAAAGCATGCCGATGCTGCTCTTTTTAGCACCCGCACATGGATTTTTGCCAAAACGCGTTTTAAGCATGCACATGCATCTTTTGGTAGACGCGGACGCAGTTTTCTGCAAAACCACACGATATGCATGCAAATGGTGCTTTTGGCAGAACGCGCACGTGGATTTCTACCAAACGACGTGAAAAGCATGCCGATGCTGCTCTTTTTAGCACCCGCACATGGATTTGTGCCAAAACGCGTTTTAAGCATGCACATGCATCTTTTGGTAGACGCGGACGCAGTTTTCTGCAAAACCACACGATATGCATGAAAATGGTGCTTTTGGCAGAACGCGCACGTGTATTTCTACCAAACGACGTGAAAAGCATGCCGATGCTGCTCTTTTTAGCACCCGCACATGGATTTGTGCCAAAACGCGTTTTAAGCATGCACATGCATCTTTTGGTAGACGCGGACGCAGTTTTCTGCAAAACCACACGATATGCATGCAAATGGTGCTTTTGGCAGAACGCGCAGGTGGATTTCTACCAAACGACGTGAAAAGCATGCCGATGCTGCTCTTTTTAGCACCCGCACATGGATTTGTGCCAAAACGCGTTTTAAGCATGCACATGCATCTTTTGGTAGACGCGGACGCAGTTTTCTGCAAAACCACACGATATGCATGAAAATGGTGCTTTTGGCAGAACGCGCACGTGGATTTCTACCAAACGACGTGAAAAGCATGCCGATGCTGCTCTTTTTAGCACCCGCACATGGATTTGTGCCAAAACGCGTTTTAAGCATGCACATGCATCTTTTGGTAGACGCGGACGCAGTTTTCTGCAAAACCACACGATATGCATGCAAATGGTGCTTTTGGCAGAACGCGCACGTGGATTTCTACCAAACGACGTGAAAAGCATGCCGATGCTGCTCTTTTTAGCACCCGCACATGGATTTGTGCCAAAACGCGTTTTAAGCATGCACATGCATCTTTTGGTAGACGCGGACGCAGTTTTCTGAAAAACCACACGATATGCATGCAAATGGTGCTTTTGGCAGAACGCGCACGTGGATTTCTACCAAACGACGTGAAAAGCATGCCGATGCTGCTCTTTTTAGCACCCGCACATGAATTTGTGCGAAAACGCGTTTTAAGCATGCACATGCATCTTTTGGTAGACGCGGACGCAGTTTTCTGCAAAACCACACGATATGCATGCAAATGGTGCTTTTGGCAGAACGCGCACGTGGATTTCTACCAAACGACGTGAAAAGCATGCCGATGCTGCTCTTTTTAGCACCCGCACATGGATTTTTGCCAAAACGCGTTTTAAGCATGCACATGCATCTTTTGGTAGACGCGGACGCAGTTTTCTGCAAAACCACACGATATGCATGCAAATGGTGCTTTTGGCAGAACGCGCACGTGGATTTCTACCAAACGACGTGAAAAGCATGCCGATGCTGCTCTTTTTAGCACCCGCACATGGATTTGTGCCAAAACGCGTTTTAAGCATGCACATGCATCTTTTGGTAGACGCGGACGCAGTTTTCTGCAAAACCACACGATATGCATGAAAATGGTGCTTTTGGCAGAACGCGCACGTGTATTTCTACCAAACGACGTGAAAAGCATGCCGATGCTGCTCTTTTTAGCACCCGCACATGGATTTGTGCCAAAACGCGTTTTAAGCATGCACATGCATCTTTTGGTAGACGCGGACGCAGTTTTCTGCAAAACCACACGATATGCATGCAAATGGTTTTTTTGGCAGAACGCGCACGTGGATTTCTACCAAACGACGTGAAAAGCATGCCGATGCTGCTCTTTTTAGCACCCGCACATGGATTTGTGCCAAAACGCGTTTTAAGCATGCACATGCATCTTTTGGTAGACGCGGACGCAGTTTTGTGAAAAACCACACGATATGCATGCAAATGGTGCTTTTGGCAGAACGCGCACGTGGATTTCTACCAAACGACGTGAAAAGCATGCCGATGCTGCTCTTTTTAGCACCCGCACATGAATTTGTGCGAAAACGCGTTTTAAGCATGCACATGCATCTTTTGGTAGACGCGGACGCAGTTTTCTGCAAAACCACACGATATGCATGCAAATGGTGCTTTTGGCAGAACGCGCACGTCGATTTCTACCAAACGACGTGAAAAGCATGCAGATGCTGCTCTTTTTAGCACCCGCACATGAATTTGTGCCAAAACGCGTTTTAAGCATGCACATGCATCTTTTGGTGGACGCGGACGCTGTTTTCTGCAAAACCACACGATATGCATGCAAATGGTGCTTTTGGCAGAACGCGCACGTGGATTTCTACCAAACGACGTGAAAAGCATGCCGATGCTGCTCTTTTTAGCACCCGCACATGGATTTGTGCCAAAACGCGTTTTAAGCATGCACATGGATCTTTTGGTAGACGCGGACGTAGTTTTCTGCAAAACCACACGATATGCATGCAAATGGTGCTTTTGGCAGAACGCGCACGTGGATTTCTACCAAACGACGTGAAAAGCATGCCGATGCTGCTCTTTTGAGCACCCGCACATGGATTTGTACCAAAACGCGTTTTAAGCATGCACATGCATCTTTTGGTAGACGCGGACGCAGTTTTCGGCAAAACCACACAATACGCATGCAAATGGTGCTTTTGGCAGAACGCGCACGTGTATTTCTACCAAACGACGTGAAAAGCATGCCGATGCTGCTCTTTTTAGCACCCGCACATAGATTTGTGCCAAAACGCGTTTTAAGCATGCACATGCATCTTTTGGTAGACGCGGACGCAGTTTTCTGCAAAACCACACGATATGCATGCAAATGGTGCTTTTGGCAGAACGCGCACGTGGATTTCTACCAAACGACGTGAAAAGCATGCCGATGCTGCTCTTTTTAGCACCCGCACATAGATTTGTGCCAAAACGCGTTTTAAGCATGCACATGCATCTTTTGGTAGACGCGGACGCAGTTTTCTGCAAAACCACACGATATGCATGCAAATGGTGCTTTTGGCAGAACGCGCACGTGGACTTCTACCAAACGACGTGAAAAGCATGCCGATGCTGCTCTTTTTAGCAACCGCACATGGATTTGTGCCAAAACGCGTTTTAAGCATGCACATGCATCTTTTGGTAGACGCGGACGCAGTTTTCTGCAAAACCACACGATATGCATGGAAATGGTGCTTTTGGCAGAACGCGCACGTGGATTTCTACCAAACGACGTGAAAAGCATGCCGATGCTGCTCTTTTTAGCACCCGCACATGGATTTGTGCCAAAACGCGTTTTAAGCATGCACATGCATCTTTTGGTAGACGCGGACGCAGTTTTCTGCAAAACCACATGAAATGCATGCAAATGGTGCTTTTGGCAGAACGCGCACGTGGATTTCTACCAAACGACGTGAAAAGCATGCCGATGCTGCTCTTTTTAGCCCCCGCACATGGATTTGTGCCAAAACGCGTTTTAAGCGTACACATGCATCTTTTGGTAGACGCAGACGCAGTTTTCTGCAAAACCACACGATATGCATGCAAATGGTGCTATTGGAAGAACGCGCACGTGGATTTCTACCAAACGACGTGAAAAGCATGCCGATGCTGCTCTTTTTAGCACCCGCACATGGATTTGTGCCAAAACGCGTTTTAAGCATGCACATGGATCTTTTGGTAGACGCGGACGTAGTTTTCTGCAAAACCACACGATATGCATGCAAATGGTGCTTTTGGCAGAACGCGCACGTAGATTTCTACCAAACGACGTGAAAAGCATGCCGATGCTGCTCTTTTTAGCACCCGCACATGGATTTGTACCAAAACGCGTTTTAAGCATGCACATGCATCTTTTGGTAGACGCGGACGCAGTTTTCTGCAAAACCACACGATACGCATGCAAATGGTGCTTTTGGCAGAAAGCGCACGTGGATTTCTACCAAACGACGTGAAAAGCATGCCGATGCTGCTCTTTTTAGCACCCGCACATGGTTTTGTGCCAAAACGCGTTTTAAGCATGCACATGCATCTTTTGGTAGACGCGGACGCAGTTTTCTCCAAACCACACGATATGCATGCAAATGGTGCTTTTGGCAGAACGCGCACGTGGACTTCTACCAAACGACGTGAAAAGCATGCCGATGCTGCTCTTTTTAGCACCCGCACATGGATTTGTGCCAAAATGCGTTTTAAGCATGCACATGCATCTTTTGGTAGACGCGGACGCAGTTTTCTGCAAAACCACACGATATGCATGCAAATGGTGCTTTTGGCAGAACGCGCACGTGGATTTCTACCAAACGACGTGAAAAGCATGCCGATGCTGCTCTTTTTAGCACCCGCACATGGATTTGTGCCAAAACGCGTTTTAAGCATGCACATGCATCTTTTGGTAGACGCGGACGCAGTTTTCTGCAAAACCACACAATACGCATGCAAATGGTGCTTTTGGCAGAACGCGCACGTGTATTTCTACCAAACGACGTGAAAAGCATGCCGATGCTGCTCTTTTTAGCACCCGCACATAGATTTGTGCCAAAACGCGTTTTAAGCATGCACATGCATCTTTTGGTAGACGCGGACGCAGTTTTCTGCAAAACCACACGATATGCATGCAAATGGTGCTTTTGGCAGAACGCGCACGTGGACTTCTACCAAACGACGTGAAAAGCATGCCGATGCTGCTCTTTTTAGCAACCGCACATGGATTTGTGCCAAAACGCGTTTTAAGCATGCACATGCATCTTTTGGTAGACGCGGACGCAGTTTTCTGCAAAACCACACGATATGCATGGAAATGGTGCTTTTGGCAGAACGCGCACGTGGATTTCTACCAAACGACGTGAAAAGCATGCCGATGCTGCTCTTTTTAGCACCCGCACGTGGATTTGTGCCAAAACGCGTTTTAAGCATGCACATGCATCTTTTGGTAGACGCGGACGCAGTTTTCTGCAAAACCACATGAAATGCATGCAAATGGTGCTTTTGGCAGAACGCGCACGTGGATTTCTACCAAACGACGTGAAAAGCATGCCGATGCTGCTCTTTTTAGCCCCCGCACATGGATTTGTGCCAAAACGCGTTTTAAGCGTACACATGCATCTTTTGGTAGACGCGGACGCAGTTTTCTGCAAAACCACACGATATGCATGCAAATGGTGCTATTGGAAGAACGCGCACGTGGATTTCTACCAAACGACGTGAAAAGCATGCCGATGCTGCTCTTTTTAGCACCCGCACATGGATTTGTGCCAAAACGCGTTTTAAGCATGCACATGGATCTTTTGGTAGACGCGGACGTAGTTTTCTGCAAAACCACACGATATGCATGCAAATGGTGCTTTTGGCAGAACGCGCACGTAGATTTCTACCAAACGACGTGAAAAGCATGCCGATGCTGCTCTTTTTAGCACCCGCACATGGATTTGTACCAAAACGCGTTTTAAGCATGCACATGCATCTTTTGGTAGACGCGGACGCAGTTTTCTGCAAAACCACACGATACGCATGCAAATGGTGCTTTTGGCAGAAAGCGCACGTGGATTTCTACCAAACGACGTGAAAAGCATGCCGATGCTGCTCTTTTTAGCACCCGCACATGGTTTTGTGCCAAAACGCGTTTTAAGCATGCACATGCATCTTTTGGTAGACGCGGACGCAGTTTTCTCCAAACCACACGATATGCATGCAAATGGTGCTTTTGGCAGAACGCGCACGTGGACTTCTACCAAACGACGTGAAAAGCATGCCGATGCTGCTCTTTTTAGCACCCGCACATGGATTTGTGCCAAAACGCGTTTTAAGCATGCACATGCATCTTTTGGTACACGCGGACGCAGTTTTCTGCAAAACCACACGATATGCATGCAAATGGTGCTTTTGGCAGAACGCGCACGTGGATTTCTACCAAACGACGTGAAAAGCATGCCGATGCTGCTCTTTTTAGCACCCGCACATGGATTTGTGCCAAAACGCGTTTTAAGCATGCACATGCATCTTTTGGTAGACGCGGACGCACTTTTCTGCAAAACCACACGATATGCATGCAAATGGTGCCTTTGGCAGAACGCGCATGTGGATTTCTACGAAACGACGTGAAAAGCATGCCGATGCTGCTCTTTTTAGCACCCGCACATGGATTTCTGCCAAAACGCGTTTAAGCATGCACATGCATCTTTTGGTAGACGCGGACGCAGTTTTCTGCAAAACCACACGATACGCATGCAAATGGTGCTTTTGGCAGAACGCGCACGTGGATTTCTACCAAACGACGTGAAAAGCATGCCGATGCTGCTCTTTTTAGCACCCGCACATGGATTTCTGCCAAAACGCGTTTTAAGCATGCACATGCATCTTTTGGTAGATGCGGACGCAGTTTTCTGCAAAACCACACGATATGCATGCAAATGGTGCTTTTGGCAGAACGCGCACGTGGACTTCTACCAAACGACGTGAAAAGCATGCCGATGCTGCTCTTTTTAGCACCCGCACATGGATTTGTACCAAAACGCGTTTTAAGCATGCACATGCATCTTTTGGTAGACGCGGACGCAGTTTTCTGCAAAACCACGCGATATTCATGGAAATGGTGCTTTTGGCAGAACGCGCACGTGGATTTCTACCAAACGACGTGAAAAGCATGCCGATGCTGCTCTTTTTAGCACCCGCACATGAATTTGTGCCAAAACGCGTTTTAAGCATGCACATGCATCTTTTGGTAGACGCAGACGCAGTTTTCTGCAAAACCACATGAAATGCATGCAAATGGTGCTTTTGGCAGAACGCGCACGTGGATTTCTACCAAATGACGTGAAAAGCATGCCGATGCTGCTCTTTTTAGCCCCCGCACATGGATTTGTGCCAAAACGCGTTTTAAGCGTGCACATGCATCTTTTGGTAGACGCGGACGCAGTTTTCTGCAAAACCACACGATATGCATGCATATGGTGCTTTTGGCAGAACGCGCACGTGGATTTCTACCAAACGACGTGAAAAGCATGCCGATGCTGCTCTTTTTAGCACCCGCACATGGATTTGTGCCAAAACGCATTTTAAGCATGCACATGCATCTTTTGGTAGACGCGGACGCAGTTTTCTGCAAAACCACACGATATGCATGAAAATGGTGCTTTTGGCAGAACGCGCATGTGGATTTCTACCAAACGACGTGAAAAGCATGCCGATGCTGCTCTTTTTAGCACCCGCACATGGATTTGTGCCAAAACGCGTTTTAAGCATGCACATGCTTCTTTTGGTAGACGCGGACGCAGTTTTCTGCAAAACCACACGATATGCATGCAAATGGTGCTTTTGGCAGAACGCGCACGTGGATTTCTACCAAACGACGTGAAAAGCATGCCGATGCTGCTCTTTTTAGCACCCGCACATGGATTTGTGCCAAAACGCGTTTTAAGCATGCACATGCATCTTTTGGTAGACGCGGACGCAGTTTTGTGAAAAACCACACGACATGCATGCAAATGGTGCTTTTGGCAGAACGCGCACGTGGATTTGTACCAAACGACGTGAAAAGCATGCCGATGCTGCTCTTTTTAGCACCCGCACATGAATTTGTGCGAAAACGCGTTTTAAGCATGCACATGCATCTTTTGGTAGACGCGGACGCAGTTTTCTGCAAAACCACACGATATGCATGCAAATGGTGCTTTTGGCAGAACGCGCACGTCGATTTCTACCAAACGACGTGAAAAGCATGCCGGTGCTGCTCTTTTTAGCACCCGCACATAGATTTGTGCCAAAACGCGTTTTAAGCATGCACATGCATCTTTTGGTAGACGCGGACGCAGTTTTCTGCAAAACCACACGATATGCATGCAAATGGTGCTTTTGGCAGAACGCGCACGTGGACTTCTACCAAACGACGTGAAAAGCATGCCGATGCTGCTCTTTTTAGCAACCGCACATGGATTTGTGCCAAAACGCGTTTTAAGCATGCACATGCATCTTTTGGTAGACGCGGACGCAGTTTTCTTCAAAACCACACGATATGCATGGAAATGGTGCTTTTGGCAGAACGCGCACGTGGATTTCTACCAAACGACGTGAAAAGCATGCCGATGGTGCTCTTTTTAGCACCCGCACATGGATTTGTGCCAAAACGCGTTTTAAGCATGCACATGCATCTTTTGGTAGACGCGGACGCAGTTTTCTGCAAAACCACATGAAATGCATGCAAATGGTGCTTTTGGCAGAACGCGCACGTGGATTTCTACCAAACGACGTGAAAAGCATGCCGATGCTGCTCTTTTTAGCCCCCGCACATGGATTTGTGCCAAAACGCGTTTTAAGCGTACACATGCATCTTTTGGTAGACGCGGACGCAGTTTTCTGCAAAACCACACGATATGCATGCAAATGGTGCTATTGGAAGAACGCGCACGTGGATTTCTACCAAACGACGTGAAAAGCATGCCGATGCTGCTCTTTTTAGCACCCGCACATGGATTTGTGCCAAAACGCGTTTTAAGCATGCACATGGATCTTTTGGTAGACGCGGACGTAGTTTTCTGCAAAACCACACGATATGCATGCAAATGGTGCTTTTGGCAGAACGCGCACGTCGTGGATTTCTACCAAACGACGTGAAAAGCATGCCGATGCTGCTCTTTTTAGCACCCGCACATGGATTTGTGCCAAAACGCGTTTTAAGCATGCACATGCATCTTTTGGTAGACGCGGACGCACTTTTCTGCAAAACCACACGATATGCATGCAAATGGTGCCTTTGGCAGAACGCGCATGTGGATTTCTACGAAACGACGTGAAAAGCATGCCGATGCTGCTCTTTTTAGCACCCGCACATGGATTTCTGCCAAAACGCGTTTAAGCATGCACATGCATCTTTTGGTAGACGCGGACGCAGTTTTCTTGAAAACCACACGACACGCATGCAAATGGTGCTTTTGGCAGAACGCGCACGTGGATTTCTACCAAACGACGTGAAAAGCATGCCGATGCTGCTCTTTTTAGCACCCGCACATGGATTTGTGCCAAAACGCGTTTTAAGCATGCACATGCATCTTTTGGTAGACGCGGACGCAGTTTTCTGCAAAACCACACGATATTCATGGAAATGGTGCTTTTGGCAGAACGCGCACGTGGATTTCTACCAAACGACGTGAAAAGCATGCCGATGCTGCTCTTTTTAGCACCCGCACATGAATTTGTGCCAAAACGCGTTTTAAGCATGCACATGCATCTTTTGGTAGACGCAGACGCAGTTTTCTGCAAAACCACATGAAATGCATGCAAATGGTGCTTTTGGCAGAACGCGCACGTGGATTTCTACCAAATGACGTGAAAAGCATGCCGATGCTGCTCTTTTTAGCCCCCGCACATGGATTTGTACCAAAACGCGTTTTAAGCGTGCACATGCATCTTTTGGTAGACGCGGACGCAGTTTTCTGCAAAACCACACGATATGCATGCAAATGGTGCTTTTGGCAGAACGCGCACGTGGATTTCTACCAAACGACGTGAAAAGCATGCCGATGCTGCTCTTTTCAGCACCCGCACATGGATTTGTGCCAAAACGCGTTTTAAGCATGCACATGCATCTTTTGGTAGACGCGGACGCAGTTTTCTGCAAAACCACACGATATGCATGAAAATGGTGCTTTTGGCAGAACGCGCAGGTGGATTTCTACCAAACGACGTGAAAAGCATGCCGATGCTGCTCTTTTTAGCACCCGCACATGGATTTGTGCCAAAACGCGTTTTAAGCATGCACATGCATCTTTTGGTAGACGCGGACGCAGTTTTCTGCAAAACCACACGATATGCATGCAAATGGTGCTTTTGGCAGAACGCGCACGTGGATTTCTACCAAACGACGTGAAAAGCATGCCGATGCTGCTCTTTTTAGCACCCGCACATGGATTTGTGCCAAAACGCGTTTTAAGCATGCACATGCAACTTTTGGTAGACGCGGACGCAGTTTTGTGAAAAACCACACGATATGCATGCAAATGGTGCTTTTGGCAGAACGCGCACGTGGATTTCTACCAAACGACGTGAAAAGCATGCCGATGCTGCTCTTTTTAGCACCCGCACATGAATTTGTGCGAAAACGCGTTTTAAGCATGCACATGCATCTTTTGGTAGACGCGGACGCAGTTTTCTGCAAAACCACACGATATGCATGCAAATGGTGCTTTTGGCAGAACGCGCACGTCGATTTCTACCAAACGACGTGAAAAGCATGCAGATGCTGCTCTTTTTAGCACCCGCACATGAATTTGTGCCAAAACGCGTTTTAAGCATGCACATGCATCTTTTGGTGGACGCGGACGCAGTTTTCTGCAAAACCACACGATATGCATGCAAATGGTTCTTTTGGCAGAACGCGCACGTGGATTTCTACCAAACGACGTGAAAAGCATGCCGATGCTGCTCTTTTTAGCACCTGCACATGGATTTGTGCCAAAACGCGTTTTAAACATGAACATGGATCTTTTGGTAGACGCGGACGTAGTTTTCTGCAAAACCACACGATATGCATGCAAATGGTGCTTTTGGCAGAACGCGCACGTGGATTTCTACCAAACGACGTGAAAAGCATGCCGATGCTGCTCTTTTGAGCACCCGCACATGGATTTGTACCAAAACGCGTTTTAAGCATGCACATGCATCTTTTGGTAGACGCGGACGCAGTTTTCTGCAAAACCACACGATATGCATGCAAATGGTGCTTTTGGCAGAAGGCGCACGTGGATTTCTACCAAATGACGTGAAAAGCATGCCGATGCTGCTCTTTTTAGCCCCCGCACATGGATTTGTACCAAAACGCGTTTTAAGCGTGCACATGCATCTTTTGGTAGACGCGGACGCAGTTTTCTGCAAAACCACACGATATGCATGCAAATGGTGCTTTTGGCAGAACGCGCACGTGGATTTCTACCAAACGACGTGAAAAGCATGCCGATGCTGCTCTTTTCAGCACCCGCACATGGATTTGTGCCAAAACGCGTTTTAAGCATGCACATGCATCTTTTGGTAGACGCGGACGCAGTTTTCTGCAAAACCACACGATATGCATGAAAATGGTGCTTTTGGCAGAACGCGCAGGTGGATTTCTACCAAACGACGTGAAAAGCATGCCGATGCTGCTCTTTTTAGCACCCGCACATGGATTTGTGCCAAAACGCGTTTTAAGCATGCACATGCATCTTTTGGTAGACGCGGACGCAGTTTTCTGCAAAACCACACGATATGCATGCAAATGGTGCTTTTGGCAGAACGCGCACGTGGATTTCTACCAAACGACGTGAAAAGCATGCCGATGCTGCTCTTTTTAGCACCCGCACATGGATTTGTGCCAAAACGCGTTTTAAGCATGCACATGCAACTTTTGGTAGACGCGGACGCAGTTTTGTGAAAAACCACACGATATGCATGCAAATGGTGCTTTTGGCAGAACGCGCACGTGGATTTCTACCAAACGACGTGAAAAGCATGCCGATGCTGCTCTTTTTAGCACCCGCACATGAATTTGTGCGAAAACGCGTTTTAAGCATGCACATGCATCTTTTGGTAGACGCGGACGCAGTTTTCTGCAAAACCACACGATATGCATGCAAATGGTGCTTTTGGCAGAACGCGCACGTCGATTTCTACCAAACGACGTGAAAAGCATGCAGATGCTGCTCTTTTTAGCACCCGCACATGAATTTGTGCCAAAACGCGTTTTAAGCATGCACATGCATCTTTTGGTGGACGCGGACGCAGTTTTCTGCAAAACCACACGATATGCATGCAAATGGTTCTTTTGGCAGAACGCGCACGTGGATTTCTACCAAACGACGTGAAAAGCATGCCGATGCTGCTCTTTTTAGCACCTGCACATGGATTTGTGCCAAAACGCGTTTTAAACATGCACATGGTTCTTTTGGTAGACGCGGACGTAGTTTTCTGCAAAACCACACGATATGCATGCAAATGGTGCTTTTGGCAGAACGCGCACGTGGATTTCTACCAAACGACGTGAAAAGCATGCCGATGCTGCTCTTTTGAGCACCCGCACATGGATTTGTACCAAAACGCGTTTTAAGCATGCACATGCATCTTTTGGTAGACGCGGACGCAGTTTTCTGCAAAACCACACGATATGCATGCAAATGGTGCTTTTGGCAGAAGGCGCACGTGGATTTCTACCAAAGGACGTGAAAAGCATGCCGGTGCTGCTCTTTTTAGCACCCGCACATGGATTTGTGCCAAAACGCGTTTTAAGCATGCACATGCATCTTTTGGTAGACGCGGACGCAGTTTTCTGCAAAACCACACAATACGCATGCAAATGGTGCTTTTGGCAGAACGCGCACGTGGATTTCTACCAAACGACGTGAAAAGCATGCCGATGCTGCTCTTTTTAGCACCCGCACATAGATTTGTGCCAAAACGCGTTTTAAGCATGCACATGCATCTTTTGGTAGACGCGGACGCAGTTTTCTGCAAAACCACACGATATGCATGCAAATGGTGCTATTGGCAGAACGCGCACGTGGATTTCTACCAAACGACGTGAAAAGCACGCCGATGCTGCTCTTTTTAGCACCCGCACATGGATTTGTGCCAAAACGCGTTTTAAGCATGCACATGGATCTTTTGGTAGACGCGGACGTAGTTTTCTGCAAAACCACACGATATGCATGCAAATGGTGCTTTTGGCAGAACGCGCACGTAGATTTCTACCAAACGACGTGAAAAGCATGCCGATGCTGCTCTTTTTAGCACCCGCACATGGATTTGTACCAAAACGCGTTTTAAGCATGCACATGCATCTTTTGGTAGACGCGGACGCAGTTTTCTGCAAAACCACACGATACGCATGCAAATGGTGCTTTTGGCAGAACGCGCACGTGGATTTCTACCAAACGACGTGAAAAGCATGCCGATGCTGCTCTTTTTAGCACCCGCACATGGTTTTGTGCCAAAACGCGTTTTAAGCATGCACATGCATCTTTTGGTAGACGCGGACGCAGTTTTCTCCAAACCACACGATATGCATGCAAATGGTGCTTTTGGCAGAACGCGCACGTGGACTTCTACCAAACGACGTGAAAAGCATGCCGATGCTGCTCTTTTTAGCACCCGCACATGGATTTGTGCCAAAACGCGTTTTAAGCATGCACATGCATCTTTTGGTAGACGCGGACGCAGTTTTCTGCAAAACCACACGATATGCATGCAAATGGTGCTTTTGGCAGAACGCGCACGTGGATTTCTACCAAACGACGTGAAAAGCATGCCGATGCTGCTCTTTTTAGCACCCGCACATGGATTTGTGCCAAAACGCGTTTTAAGCATGCACATGCATCTTTTGGTAGACGCGGACGCAGTTTTCTGCAAAACCACACGATATGCATGCAAATGGTGCTTTTGGCAGAACGCGCACGTGGATTTCTACCAAACGACGTGAAAAGCATGCCGATGCTGCTCTTTTTAGCACCCGCACATGGATTTGTGCCAAAACGCGTTTTAAGCATGCACATGCATCTTTTGGTAGACGCGGACGCAGTTTTTTGAAAAACCACACGATATGCATGCAAATGGTGCTTTTGGCAGAACGCGCACGTGGATTTCTACCAAACGACGTGAAAAGCATGCCGATGCTGCTCTTTTTAGCACCCGCACATGAATTTGTGCGAAAACGCGTTTTAAGCATGCACATGCATCTTTTGGTAGACGCGGACGCAGTTTTCTCCAAACCACACGATATGCATGCAAATGGTGCTTTTGGCAGAACGCGCACGTGGACTTCTACCAAACGACGTGAAAAGCATGCCGATGCTGCTCTTTTTAGCACCCGCACATGGATTTGTGCCAAAACGCGTTTTAAGCATGCACATGCATCTTTTGGTAGACGCGGACGCAGTTTTCTGCAAAACCACACGATATGCATGCAAATGGTGCTTTTGGCAGAACGCGCACGTGGATTTCTACCAAACGACGTGAAAAGCATGCCGATGCTGCTCTTTTTAGCACCCGCACATGGATTTGTGCCAAAACGCGTTTTAAGCATGCACATGCATCTTTTGGTAGACGCGGACGCAGTTTTCTGCAAAACCACACGATATGCATGCAAATGGTGCTTTTGGCAGAACGCGCACGTGGATTTCTACCAAACGACGTGAAAAGCATGCCGATGCTGCTCTTTTTAGCACCCGCACATGGATTTGTGCCAAAACGCGTTTTAAGCATGCACATGCATCTTTTGGTAGACGCGGACGCAGTTTTTGAAAAACCACACGATATGCATGCAAATGGTGCTTTTGGCAGAACGCGCACGTGGATTTCTACCAAACGACGTGAAAAGCATGCCGATGCTGCTCTTTTTAGCACCCGCACATGAATTTGTGCGAAAACGCGTTTTAAGCATGCACATGCATCTTTTGGTAGACGCGGACGCAGTTTTCTGCAAAACCACACGATATGCATGAAAATGGTGCTTTTGGCAGAACGCGCAGGTGGATTTCTACCAAACGACGTGAAAAGCATGCCGATGCTGCTCTTTTTAGCACCCGCACATGGATTTGTGCCAAAACGCGTTTTAAGCATGCACATGCATCTTTTGGTAGACGCGGACGCAGTTTTCTGCAAAACCACACGATATGCATGCAAATGGTGCTTTTGGCAGAACGCGCACGTGGATTTCTACCAAACGACGTGAAAAGCATGCCGATGCTGCTCTTTTTAGCACCCGCACATGGATTTGTGCCAAAACGCGTTTTAAGCATGCACATGCAACTTTTGGTAGACGCGGACGCAGTTTTGTGAAAAACCACACGATATGCATGCAAATGGTGCTTTTGGCAGAACGCGCACGTGGATTTCTACCAAACGACGTGAAAAGCATGCCGATGCTGCTCTTTTTAGCACCCGCACATGAATTTGTGCGAAAACGCGTTTTAAGCATGCACATGCATCTTTTGGTAGACGCGGACGCAGTTTTCTGCAAAACCACACGATATGCATGCAAATGGTGCTTTTGGCAGAACGCGCACGTCGATTTCTACCAAACGACGTGAAAAGCATGCAGATGCTGCTCTTTTTAGCACCCGCACATGAATTTGTGCCAAAACGCGTTTTAAGCATGCACATGCATCTTTTGGTGGACGCGGACGCAGTTTTCTGCAAAACCACACGATATGCATGCAAATGGTTCTTTTGGCAGAACGCGCACGTGGATTTCTACCAAACGACGTGAAAAGCATGCCGATGCTGCTCTTTTTAGCACCTGCACATGGATTTGTGCCAAAACGCGTTTTAAACATGCACATGGTTCTTTTGGTAGACGCGGACGTAGTTTTCTGCAAAACCACACGATATGCATGCAAATGGTGCTTTTGGCAGAACGCGCACGTGGATTTCTACCAACGACGTGAAAAGCATGCCGATGCTGCTCTTTTGAGCACCCGCACATGGATTTGTACCAAAACGCGTTTTAAGCATGCACATGCATCTTTTGGTAGACGCGGACGCAGTTTTCTGCAAAACCACACGATATGCATGCAAATGGTGCTTTTGGCAGAAGGCGCACGTGGATTTCTACCAAAGGACGTGAAAAGCATGCCGGTGCTGCTCTTTTTAGCACCCGCACATGGATTTGTGCCAAAACGCGTTTTAAGCATGCACATGCATCTTTTGGTAGACGCGGACGCAGTTTTCTGCAAAACCACACAATACGCATGCAAATGGTGCTTTTGGCAGAACGCGCACGTGGATTTCTACCAAACGACGTGAAAAGCATGCCGATGCTGCTCTTTTTAGCACCCGCACATAGATTTGTGCCAAAACGCGTTTTAAGCATGCACATGCATCTTTTGGTAGACGCGGACGCAGTTTTCTGCAAAACCACACGATATGCATGCAAATGGTGCTATTGGCAGAACGCGCACGTGGATTTCTACCAAACGACGTGAAAAGCACGCCGATGCTGCTCTTTTTAGCACCCGCACATGGATTTGTGCCAAAACGCGTTTTAAGCATGCACATGGATCTTTTGGTAGACGCGGACGTAGTTTTCTGCAAAACCACACGATATGCATGCAAATGGTGCTTTTGGCAGAACGCGCACGTAGATTTCTACCAAACGACGTGAAAAGCATGCCGATGCTGCTCTTTTTAGCACCCGCACATGGATTTGTACCAAAACGCGTTTTAAGCATGCACATGCATCTTTTGGTAGACGCGGACGCAGTTTTCTGCAAAACCACACGATACGCATGCAAATGGTGCTTTTGGCAGAACGCGCACGTGGATTTCTACCAAACGACGTGAAAAGCATGCCGATGCTGCTCTTTTTAGCACCCGCACATGGTTTTGTGCCAAAACGCGTTTTAAGCATGCACATGCATCTTTTGGTAGACGCGGACGCAGTTTTCTCCAAACCACACGATATGCATGCAAATGGTGCTTTTGGCAGAACGCGCACGTGGACTTCTACCAAACGACGTGAAAAGCATGCCGATGCTGCTCTTTTTAGCACCCGCACATGGATTTGTGCCAAAACGCGTTTTAAGCATGCACATGCATCTTTTGGTAGACGCGGACGCAGTTTTCTGCAAAACCACACGATATGCATGCAAATGGTGCTTTTGGCAGAACGCGCACGTGGATTTCTACCAAACGACGTGAAAAGCATGCCGATGCTGCTCTTTTTAGCACCCGCACATGGATTTGTGCCAAAACGCGTTTTAAGCATGCACATGCATCTTTTGGTAGACGCGGACGCAGTTTTCTGCAAAACCACACGATATGCATGCAAATGGTGCTTTTGGCAGAACGCGCACGTGGATTTCTACCAAACGACGTGAAAAGCATGCCGATGCTGCTCTTTTTAGCACCCGCACATGGATTTGTGCCAAAACGCGTTTTAAGCATGCACATGCATCTTTTGGTAGACGCGGACGCAGTTTTTTGAAAAACCACACGATATGCATGCAAATGGTGCTTTTGGCAGAACGCGCACGTGGATTTCTACCAAACGACGTGAAAAGCATGCCGATGCTGCTCTTTTTAGCACCCGCACATGAATTTGTGCGAAAACGCGTTTTAAGCATGCACATGCATCTTTTGGTAGACGCGGACGCAGTTTTCTCCAAACCACACGATATGCATGCAAATGGTGCTTTTGGCAGAACGCGCACGTGGACTTCTACCAAACGACGTGAAAAGCATGCCGATGCTGCTCTTTTTAGCACCCGCACATGGATTTGTGCCAAAACGCGTTTTAAGCATGCACATGCATCTTTTGGTAGACGCGGACGCAGTTTTCTGCAAAACCACACGATATGCATGCAAATGGTGCTTTTGGCAGAACGCGCACGTGGATTTCTACCAAACGACGTGAAAAGCATGCCGATGCTGCTCTTTTTAGCACCCGCACATGGATTTGTGCCAAAACGCGTTTTAAGCATGCACATGCATCTTTTGGTAGACGCGGACGCAGTTTTCTGCAAAACCACACGATATGCATGCAAATGGTGCTTTTGGCAGAACGCGCACGTGGATTTCTACCAAACGACGTGAAAAGCATGCCGATGCTGCTCTTTTTAGCACCCGCACATGGATTTGTGCCAAAACGCGTTTTAAGCATGCACATGCATCTTTTGGTAGACGCGGACGCAGTTTTTTGAAAAACCACACGATATGCATGCAAATGGTGCTTTTGGCAGAACGCGCACGTGGATTTCTACCAAACGACGTGAAAAGCATGCCGATGCTGCTCTTTTTAGCACCCGCACATGAATTTGTGCGAAAACGCGTTTTAAGCATGCACATGCATCTTTTGGTAGACGCGGACGCAGTTTTCTGCAAAACCACACGATATGCATGCAAATGGTGCTTTTGGCAGAACGCGCACGTCGATTTCTGCCAAACGACGTGAAAAGCATGCCGATGCTGCTCTTTTGAGCACCCGCACATGGATTTGTACCAAAACGCGTTTTAAGCATGCACATGCATCTTTTGGTAGACGCGGACGCAGTTTTCTGCAAAACCACACGATATGCATGCAAATGGTGCTTTTGGCAGTACGCGCACGTGGATTTCTACCAAAGGACGTGAAAAGCATGCCGGTGCTGCTCTTTTTAGCACCCGCACATGGATTTGTGCCAAAACGCGTTTTAAGCATGCACATGCATCTTTTGGTAGACGCGGACGCAGTTTTCTGCAAAACCACACAATACGCATGCAAATGGTGCTTTTGGCAGAACGCGCACGTGGATTTCTACCAAACGACGTGAAAAGCATGCCGATGCTGCTCTTTTTAGCACCCGCACAAAGATTTGTGCCAAAACGCGTTTTAAGCATGCACATGCATCTGTTGGTAGACGCGGACGCAGTTTTCTGCAAAACCACACGATATGCATGCAAATGGTGCTTTTGGCAGAACGCGCACGTGGACTTCTACCAAACGACGTGAAAAGCATGCCGATGCTGCTCTTTTTAGCAACCGCACATGGATTTGTGCCAAAACGCGTTTTAAGCATGCACATGCATCTTTTGGTAGACGCGGACGCAGTTTTCTGCAAAACCACACGATATGCATGGAAATGGTGCTTTTGGCAGAACGCGCACGTGGATTTCTACCAAACGACGTGAAAAGCATGCCGATGCTGCTCTTTTTAGCACCCGCACATGGATTTGTGCCAAAACGCGTTTTAAGCATGCACATGCATCTTTTGGTAGACGCGGACGCAGTTTTCTGCAAAACCACATGAAATGCATGCAAATGGTGCTTTTGGCAGAACGCGCACGTGGATTTCTACCAAACGACGTGAAAAGCATGCCGATGCTGCTCTTTTTAGCCCCCGCACATGGATTTGTGCCAAAACGCGTTTTAAGCGTACACATGCATCTTTTGGTAGACGCGGACGCAGTTTTCTGCGAAACCACACGATATGCATGCAAATGGTGCTATTGGCAGAACGCGCACGTGGATTTCTACCAAACGACGTGAAAAGCATGCCGATGCTGCTCTTTTTAGCACCCGCACATGGATTTGTGCCAAAACGCGTTTTAAGCATGCACATGGATCTTTTGGTAGACGCGGACGTAGTTTTCTGCAAAACCACACGATATGCATGCAAATGGTGCTTTTGGCAGAACGCGCACGTAGATTTCTACCAAACGACGTGAAAAGCATGCCGATGCTGCTCTTTTTAGCACCCGCACATGGATTTGTACCAAAACGCGTTTTAAGCATGCACATGCATCTTTTGGTAGACGCGGACGCAGTTTTCTGCAAAACCACACGATACGCATGCAAATGGTGCTTTTGGCAGAACGCGCACGTGGATTTCTACCAAACGACGTGAAAAGCATGCCGATGCTGCTCTTTTTAGCACCCGCACATGGTTTTGTGCCAAAACGCGTTTTAAGCATGCACATGCATCTTTTGGTAGACGCGGACGCAGTTTTCTCCAAACCACACGATATGCATGCAAATGGTGCTTTTGGCAGAACGCGCACGTGGACTTCTACCAACCGACGTGAAAAGCATGCCGATGCTGCTCTTTTTAGCACCCGCACATGGATTTGTGCCAAAACGCGTTTTAAGCATGCACATGCATCTTTTGGTAGACGCGGACGCAGTTTTCTGCAAAACCACACGATATGCATGCAAATGGTGCTTTTGGCAGAACGCGCACGTGGATTTCTACCAAACGACGTGAAAAGCATGCCGATGCTGCTCTTTTTAGCACCCGCACATGGATTTGTGCCAAAACGCGTTTTAAGCATGCACATGCATCTTTTGGTAGACGCGGACGCACTTTTCTGCAAAACCACACGATATGCATGCAAATGGTGCCTTTGGCAGAACGCGCATGTGGATTTCTACGAAACGACGTGAAAAGCATGCCGATGCTGCTCTTTTTAGCACCCGCACATGGATTTCTGCCAAAACGCGTTTAAGCATGCACATGCATCTTTTGGTAGACGCGGACGCAGTTTTCTGCAAAACCACACGATATGCATGCAAATGGTGCTTTTGGCAGAACGCGCACGTGGATTTCTACCAAACGACGTGAAAAGCATGCCGATGCTGCTCTTTTTAGCACCCGCACATGGATTTCTGCCAAAACGCGTTTTAAGCATGCACATGCATCTTTTGGTAGACGCGGACGCAGTTTTCTGCAAAACCACATGAAATGCATGCAAATGGTGCTTTTGGCAGAACGCGCACGTGGATTTCTACCAAACGACGTGAAAAGCATGCCGATGCTGCTCTTTTTAGCCCCCGCACATGGATTTGTGCTAAAACGCGTTTTAAGCGTGCACATGCATCTTTTGGTAGACGCGGACGCAGTTTTTTGCAAAACCACACGATATGCATGCAAATGGTGCTTTTGGCAGAACGCGCACGTGGATTTCTACCAAACGACGTGAAAAGCATGCCGATGCTGCTCTTTTTAGCACCCGCACATGGATTTGTGCCAAAACGCGTTTTAAGCATGCACATGCATCTTTTGGTAGACGCGGACGCAGTTTTCTGCAAAACCACACGATATGCATAAAAATGGTGCTTTTGGCAGAACGCGCACGTGGATTTCTACCAAACGACGTGAAAAGCATGCCGATGCTGCTCTTTTTAGCACCCGCACATGGATTTGTGCCAAAACGCGTTTTAAGCATGCACATCCATCTTTTGGTAGACGCGGACGCAGTTTTCTGCAAAACCACATGATATGCATGCAAATGGTGCTTTTGGCAGAACGCGCACGTGGATTTCTACCAAACGACGTGAAAAGCATGCCGATGCTGCTCTTTTTAGCACCCGCACATGGATTTGTGCCAAAACGCGTTTTAAGCATGCACATTCATCTTTTGGTAGATGCGGACGCAGTTTTGTGAAAAACCACACGATATGCATGCAAATGGTGCTTTTGGTAGAACGCGCACGTGGATTTCTACCAAACGACGTGAAAAGCATGCCGATGCTGCTCTTTTTAGCACCCGCACATGAATTTGTGCGAAAAACGCGTTTTAAGCATGCACATGCATCTTTTGGTATA
Organism: Dermacentor variabilis; assembly: GCF_050947875.1. Lineage (NCBI taxonomy): Eukaryota > Metazoa > Arthropoda > Arachnida > Ixodida > Ixodidae > Dermacentor > Dermacentor variabilis. The sequence continues at coordinate 46,230 of NW_027460482.1, forward strand.
CGCGGACGCAGTTTTCTGCAAAACCACACAATATGGATGCAAATGGTGCTTTTGGCAGAACGCGCACGTCGATTTCTACCAAACGACGTGAAAAGCATGCCGATGCTGCTCTTTTTAGCACCCGCACATGAATTTGTGCCAAAACGCGTTTTAAGCATGCACATGCATCTTTTGGTAGACGCGGACGCAGCTTTCTGCAAAACCACACGATATGCATGCAAATGGTGCTTTTGGCAGAACGCGCACGTGGATTTCTACCAAACGACGTGAAAAGCATACCGATGCTGCTCTTTTTAGCACCCGCACATGGATTTGTGCCAAAACGCGTTTTAAGCATGCCTATGGATCTTTTGGTAGACGCGGACGTAGTTTTCTGCAAATCCACACGATATGCATGCAAATGGTGCTTTTGGCAGAACGCGCACGTGGATTTCTACCAAACGACGTGAAAAGCATGCCGATGCTGCTCTTTTTAGCACCCGCACATGGATTTGTACCAAAACGCGTTTTAAGCATGCACATGCATCTTTTGGTAGACGCGGACGCAGTTTTCTGCAAAACCACACGATATGCATGCAAATGGTGCTTTTGGCAGAACGCGCACGTGGATTTCTACCAAAAGACGTGCTAAGCACGCCCATGCTGCTCTTTTTAGCACCCGCGCATGGATTTGTGCCAAACCACTTGTTAAGCATGCACATGCATCTTTTGGTAGACGCGGAAGTTGTTTTCGGCAAAACCACAAGATGTGCATGCAAATGGTGCTTTTGGCAGAACGCGCACGTGGATTTCTACCAAACGACGTGAAAAGCATGCCGATGCTGCTCTTTTTAGCACCCGCACATGGATTTGTGCCAAAACGCGTTTTAAGCATGCACATGCATCTTTTGGTAGCCGCGGACGCAGTTTTCTGCAAAACCACATGAAATGCATGCAAATGGTGCTTTTGACAGAACGCGCACGTGGATTTCTACCAAACGACGTGAAAAGCATGCCGATGCTGCTCTTTTTAGCACCCGCACATGAATTTGTGCGAAAAACGCGTTTTAAGCATGCACATGCATCTTTTGGTAGACGCGGACGTTGTTTTCGGCAAAACCACAAGATATGCATGCAAATGGTGCTTTTGGCAGAACGCGCACGTGGATTTCTACCAAACGACGTGAAAAGCATGCCGATGCTGCTCTTTTTAGCACCCGCACATGGATTTGTGCCAAAACGCGTTTTAAGCATGCACATGCATCTTTTGGTAGACGCGGACGCAGTTTTCTGCAAAACCACATGAAATGCATGCAAATGGTGCTTTTGGCAGAACGCGCACGTGGATTTCTACCAAACGACGTGAAAAGCATGCCGATGCTGCTCTTTTTAGCCCCCGCACATGGATTTGTGCCAAAACGCGTTTTAAGCGTGCACATGCATCTTTTGGTAGACGCGTACGCAGTTTTCTGCAAAACCACACGATATGCATGCAAGTGGTGCTTTTGGCAGAACGCGCACGTGGATTTCTACCAAACGACGTGAAAAGCATGCCGATGCTGCTCTTTTTAGCACCCGCACATGGATTTGTGCCAAAACGCGTTTTAAGCATGCACATGCATCTTTTGGTAGACGCGGACGCAGTTTTCTGCAAAACCACACGATATGCATGAAAATGGTGCTTTTGGCAGAACGCGCACGTGGATTTCTACCAAACGACGTGAAAAGCATGCCGATGCTGCTCTTTTTAGCACCCGCACATGGATTTGTGCCGAAACGCGTTTTAAGCATGCACATGCATCTTTTGGTAGACGCGGACGCAGTTTTCTGCAAAACCACATGATATGCATGCAAATGGTGCTTTTGGCAGAACGCGCACGTGGATTTCTACCAAACGACGTGAAAAGCATGCCGATGCTGCTCTTTTTAGCACCCGCACATGGATTTGTGCTAAAACGCGTTTTAAGCATGCACATTCATCTTTTGGTAGACGCGGACGCAGTTTTGTGAAAAACCACACGATATGCATGCAAATGGTGCTTTTGGCAGAACGCGCACGTGGATTTCTACCAAACGACGTGAAAAGCATGCCGATGCTGCTCTTTTTAGCACCAGCACATGAATTTGTGCGAAAAACGCGTTTTAAGCATGCACATGCATCTTTTGGTATACGCGGACGCAGTTTTCTGCAAAACCACACGATATGCATGCAAATGGTGCTTTTGGCAGAACGCGCACGTCGATTTCTACCAAACGACGTGAAAAGCATGCCGATGCTGCTCTTTTTAGCACCCGCACATGAATTTGTGCCAAAACGCGTTTAAGCATGCACATGCATCTTTTGGTAGACGCGGACGCAGTTTTCTGCAAAACCACACGATATGCATGCAAATGGTGCTTTTGGCAGAACGCGCACGTGGATTTCTACCAAACGACGTGAAAAGCATACCGATGCTGCTCTTTTTAGCACCCGCACATGGATTTGTGCCAAAACGCGTTTTAAGCATGCCTATGGATCTTTTGGTAGACGCGGACGTAGTTTTCTGCAAAACCACACGATATGCATGCAAATGGTGCTTTTGGCAGAACGCGCACGTGGATTTCTACCAAACGACGTGAAAAGCATGCCGATGCTGCTCTTTTTAGCACCCGCACATGGATTTGTACCAAAACGCGTTTTAAGCATGCACATGCATCTTTTGTTAGACGCGGACGCAGTTTTCTGCAAAACCACACGATATGCATGCAAATGGTGCTTTTGGCAGAACGCGCACGTGGATTTCTACCAAACGACGTGAAAAGCATGCCGATGCTGCTCTTTTTAGCACCCGCACATGGATTTGTGCCAAAACGCGTTTTAAGCATGCACATGCATCTTTTGGTAGACGCGGACGCAGTTTTCTGCAAAACCACATGAAATGCATGCAAATGGTGCTTTTGGCAGAACGCGCACGTGGATTTCTACCAAACGACGTGAAAAGCATGCCGATGCTGCTCTTTTTAGCCCCCGCACATGGATTTGTGCCGAAACGCGTTTTAAGCGTGCACATGCATCTTTTGGTAGACGCGGACGCAGTTTTCTGCAAAACCACACGATATGCATGCAAGTGGTGCTTTTGGCAGAACGCGCACGTGGATTTCTACCAAACGACGTGAAAAGCATGCCGATGCTGCTCTTTTTAGCACCCGCACATGGATTTGTGCCAAAACGCGTTTTAAGCATGCACATGCATCTTTTGGTAGACGCGGACGCAGTTTTCTGCAAATCCACACGATATGCATGAAAATGGTGCTTTTGGCAGAACGCGCACGTGGATTTCTACCAAACGACGTGAAAAGCATGCCGATGCTGCTCTTTTTAGCACCCGCACATGAATTTGTGCCAAAACGCGTTTTAAGCATGCACATGCATCTTTTGGTAGACGCGGACGCAGCTTTCTGCAAAACCACACGATATGCATGCAAATGGTGCTTTTGGCAGAACACGCACGTGGATTTCTACCAAACGACGTGAAAAGCATACCGATGCTGCTCTTTTTAGCACCCGCACATGGATTTGTGCCAAAACGCGTTTTAAGCATGCCTATGGATCTTTTGGTAGACGCGGACGTAGTTTTCTGCAAATCCACACGATATGCATGCAAATGGTGCTTTTGGCAGAACGCGCACGTGGATTTCTACCAAACGACGTGAAAAGCATGCCGATGCTGCTCTTTTTAGCACCCGCACATGGATTTGTACCAAAACGCGTTTTAAGCATGCACATGCATCTTTTGGTAGACGCGGACGCAGTTTTCTGCAAAACCACACGATATGCATGCAAATGGTGCTTTTGGCAGAACGCGCACGTGGATTTCTACCAAACGACGTGCTAAGCACGCCCATGCTGCTCTTTTTAGCACCCGCGCATGGATTTGTGCCAAACCACTTGTTAAGCATGCACATGCATCTTTTGGTAGACGCGGAAGTTGTTTTCGGCAAAACCACAAGATGTGCATGCAAATGGTGCTTTTGGCAGAACGCGCACGTGGATTTCTACCAAACGACGTGAAAAGCATGCCGATGCTGCTCTTTTTAGCACCCGCACATGGATTTGTGCCAAAACGCGTTTTAAAGCATGCACATGCATCTTTTGGTAGCCGCGGACGCAGTTTTCTGCAAAACCACATGAAATGCATGCAAATGGTGCTTTTGACAGAACGCGCACGTGGATTTCTACCAAACGACGTGAAAAGCATGCCGATGCTGCTCTTTTTAGCACCCGCACATGAATTTGTGCGAAAAAACGCGTTTTAAGCATGCACATGCATCTTTTGGTAGACGCGGACGTTGTTTTCGGCAAAACCACAAGATATGCATGCAAATGGTGCTTTTGGCAGAACGCGCACGTGGATTTCTACCAAACGACGTGAAAAGCATGCCGATGCTGCTCTTTTTAGCACCCGCACATGGATTTGTGCCAAAACGCGTTTTAAGCATGCACATGCATCTTTTGGTAGACGCGGACGCAGTTTTCTGCAAAACCACATGAAATGCATGCAAATGGTGCTTTTGGCAGAACGCGCACGTGGATTTCTACCAAACGACGTGAAAAGCATGCCGATGCTGCTCTTTTTAGCCCCCGCACATGGATTTCTGCCAAAACGCGTTTTAAGCGTGCACATGCATCTTTTGGTAGACGCGTACGCAGTTTTCTGCAAAACCACACGATATGCATGCAAGTGGTGCTTTTGGCAGAACGCGCACGTGGATTTCTACCAAACGACGTGAAAAGCATGCCGATGCTGCTCTTTTTAGCACCCGCACATGGATTTGTGCCAAAACGCGTTTTAAGCATGCACATGCATCTTTTGGTAGACGCGGACGCAGTTTTCTGCAAAACCACACGATATGCATGAAATGGTGCTTTTGGCAGAACGCCCACGTGGATTTCTACAAACGACGTGAAAAGCATGCCGATGCTGCTCTTTTTAGCACCCGCACATGGATTTGTGCAAAACGCGTTTTAAAGCATGCACATGCATCTTTTGGTAGACGCGGACGCAGTTTTCTGCAAAACCACATGATATGCATGCAAATGGTGCTTTTGGCAGAACGCGCACGTGGATTTCTACAAACGACGTGAAAAGCATGCCGATGCTGCTCTTTTTAGCACCCGCACATGGATTTGTGCTAAAACGCGTTTTAAGCATGCACATTCATCTTTTGGTAGACGCGGACGCAGTTTTGTGAAAAACCACACGATATGCATGCAAATGGTGCTTTTGGCAGAACGCGCACGTGGATTTCTACCAAACGACGTGAAAAGCATGCCGATGCTGCTCTTTTTAGCACCAGCACATGAATTTGTGCGAAAAACGCGTTTTAAGCATGCACATGCATCTTTTGTATACGCGGACGCAGTTTTCTGCAAAACCACACGATATGCATGCAAATGGTGCTTTTGGCAGAACGCGCACGTCGATTTCTACCAAACGACGTGAAAAAGCATGCCGATGCTGCTCTTTTTAGCACCCGCACATGAATTTGTGCCAAAACGCGTTTAAGCATGCACATGCATCTTTTGGTAGACGCGGACGCAGTTTTCTGCAAAACCACACGATATGCATGCAAATGGTGCTTTTGGCAGAACGCGCACGTGGATTTCTACCAAACGACGTGCTAAGCACGCCCATGCTGCTCTTTTTAGCACCCGCGCATGGATTTGTGCCAAACCACTTGTTAAGCATGCACATGCATCTTTTGGTAGACGCGGAAGTTGTTTTCGGCAAAACCACAAGATGTGCATGCAAATGGTGCTTTTGGCAGAACGCGCACGTGGATTTCTACCAAACGACGTGAAAAGCATGCCGATGCTGCTCTTTTTAGCACCCGCACATGGATTTGTGCCAAAACGCGTTTTAAGCATGCACATGCATCTTTTGGTAGCCGCGGACGCAGTTTTCTGCAAAACCACATGAAATGCATGCAAATGGTGCTTTTGACAGAACGCGCACGTGGATTTCTACCAAACGACGTGAAAAGCATGCCGATGCTGCTCTTTTTAGCACCCGCACATGAATTTGTGCGAAAAACGCGTTTTAAGCATGCACATGCATCTTTTGGTAGACGCGGACGTTGTTTTCGGCAAAACCACAAGATATGCATGCAAATGGTGCTTTTGGCAGAACGCGCACGTGGATTTCTACCAAACGACGTGAAAAGCATGCCGATGCTGCTCTTTTTAGCACCCGCACATGGATTTGTGCCAAAACGCGTTTTAAGCATGCACATGCATCTTTTGGTAGACGCGGACGCAGTTTTCTGCAAAACCACATGAAATGCATGCAAATGGTGCTTTTGGCAGAACGCGCACGTGGATTTCTACCAAACGACGTGAAAAGCATGCCGATGCTGCTCTTTTTAGCCCCCGCACATGGATTTCTGCCAAAACGCGTTTTAAGCGTGCACATGCATCTTTTGGTAGACGCGTACGCAGTTTTCTGCAAAACCACACGATATGCATGCAAGTGGTGCTTTTGGCAGAACGCGCACGTGGATTTCTACCAAACGACGTGAAAAGCATGCCGATGCTGCTCTTTTTAGCACCCGCACATGGATTTGTGCCAAAACGCGTTTTAAGCATGCACATGCATCTTTTGGTAGACGCGGACGCAGTTTTCTGCAAAACCACACGATATGCATGAAAATGGTGCTTTTGGCAGAACGCCCACGTGGATTTCTACCAAACGACGTGAAAAGCATGCCGATGCTGCTCTTTTTAGCACCCGCACATGGATTTGTGCCAAAACGCGTTTTAAGCATGCACATGCATCTTTTGGTAGACGCGGACGCAGTTTTCTGCAAAACCACATGATATGCATGAAAATGGTGCTTTTGGCAGAACGCGCACGTGGATTTCTACCAAACGACGTGAAAAGCATGCCGATGCTGCTCTTTTTAGCACCCGCACATGGATTTGTGCTAAAACGCGTTTTAAGCATGCACATTCATCTTTTGGTAGACGCGGACGCAGTTTTGTGAAAAACCACACGATATGCATGCAAATGGTGCTTTTGGCAGAACGCGCACGTGGATTTCCACCAAACGACGTGAAAAGCATGCCGATGCTGCTCTTTTTAGCACCAGCACATGAATTTGTGCGAAAAACGCGTTTTAAGCATGCACATGCATCTTTTGGTATACGCGGACGCAGTTTTCTGCAAAACCACACGATATGCATGCAAATGGTGCTTTTGGCAGAACGCGCACGTCGATTTCTACCAAACGACGTGAAAAGCATGCCGATGCTGCTCTTTTTAGCACCCGCACATGAATTTGTGCCAAAACGCGTTTAAGCATGCACATGCATCTTTTGGTAGACGCGGACGCAGTTTTCTGCAAAACCACACGATATGCATGCAAATGGTGCTTTTGGCAGAACGCGCACGTGGATTTCTACCAAACGACGTGAAAAGCATACCGATGCTGCTCTTTTTAGCACCCGCACATGGATTTGTGCCAAAACGCGTTTTAAGCATGCCTATGGATCTTTTGGTAGACGCGGACGTAGTTTTCTGCAAAACCACACGATATGCATGCAAATGGTGCTTTTGGCAGAACGCGCACGTGGATTTCTACCAAACGACGTGAAAAGCATGCCGATGCTGCTCTTTTTAGCACCCGCACATGGATTTGTACCAAAACGCGTTTTAAGCATGCACATGCATCTTTTGTTAGACGCGGACGCAGTTTTCTGCAAAACCACACGATATGCATGCAAATGGTGCTTTTGGCAGAACGCGCACGTGGATTTCTACCAAACGACGTGAAAAGCATGCCGATGCTGCTCTTTTTAGCACCCGCACATGGATTTGTGCCAAAACGCGTTTTAAGCATGCACATGCATCTTTTGGTAGACGCGGACGCAGTTTTCTGCAAAACCACATGAAATGCATGCAAATGGTGCTTTTGGCAGAACGCGCACGTGGATTTCTACCAAACGACGTGAAAAGCATGCCGATGCTGCTCTTTTTAGCCCCCGCACATGGATTTGTGCCGAAACGCGTTTTAAGCGTGCACATGCATCTTTTGGTAGACGCGGACGCAGTTTTCTGCAAAACCACACGATATGCATGCAAGTGGTGCTTTTGGCAGAACGCGCACGTGGATTTCTACCAAACGACGTGAAAAGCATGCCGATGCTGCTCTTTTTAGCACCCGCACATGGATTTGTGCCAAAACGCGTTTTAAGCATGCACATGCATCTTTTGGTAGACGCGGACGCAGTTTTCTGCAAAACCACATGATATGCATGCAAATGGTGCTTTTGGCAGAACGCGCACGTGGATTTCTACCAAACGACGTGAAAAGCATGCCAATGCTGCTCTTTTTAGCACCCGCACATGGATTTGTGCCAAAACGCGTTTTAAGCATGCACATTCATCTTTTGGTAGACGCGGACGCAGTTTTGTGAAAAACCACACGATATGCATGCAAATGGTGCTTTTGGCAGAACGCGCACGTGGATTTCTACCAAACGACGTGAAAAGCATGCCGATGCTGCTCTTTTTAGCACCCGCACATGGATTTGTGCCAAAACGCGTTTTAAGCATGCACATGCATCTTTTGGTAGCCGCGGACGCAGTTTTCTGCAAAACCACATGAAATGCATGCAAATGGTGCTTTTGACAGAACGCGCACGTGGATTTCTACCAAACGACGTGAAAAGCATGCCGATGCTGCTCTTTTTAGCACCCGCACATGAATTTGTGCGAAAAACGCGTTTTAAGCATGCACATGCATCTTTTGGTAGACGCGGACGTTGTTTTCGGCAAAACCACAAGATATGCATGCAAATGGTGCTTTTGGCAGAACGCGCACGTGGATTTCTACCAAACGACGTGAAAAGCATGCCGATGCTGCTCTTTTTAGCACCCGCACATGGATTTGTGCCAAAACGCGTTTTAAGCATGCACATGCATCTTTTGGTAGACGCGGACGCAGTTTTCTGCAAAACCACATGAAATGCATGCAAATGGTGCTTTTGGCAGAACGCGCACGTGGATTTCTACCAAACGACGTGAAAAGCATGCCGATGCTGCTCTTTTTAGCCCCCGCACATGGATTTGTGCCAAAACGCGTTTTAAGCGTGCACATGCATCTTTTGGTAGACGCGTACGCAGTTTTCTGCAAACCCACACGATATGCATGCAAGTGGTGCTTTTGGCAGAACGCGCACGTGGATTTCTACCAAACGACGTGAAAAGCATGCCGATGCTGCTCTTTTTTGCACCCGCACATGGAATTGCGCCAAAACGCGTTTTAAGCATGCACATGCATCTTTTGGTAGACGCGGACGCAGTTTTCTGCAAAACCACACGATATGCATGAAAATGGTGCTTTTGGCAGAACGCGCACGTGGATTTCTACCAAACGACGTGAAAAGCATGCCGATGCTGCTCTTTTTAGCACCCGCACATGGATTTGTGCCAAAACGCGTTTTAAGCATGCACATGCATCTTTTGTTAGACGCGGACGCAGTTTTCTGCAAAACCACATGATATGCATGCAAATGGTGCTTTTGGCAGAACGCGCACGTGGATTTCTACCAAACGACGTGAAAAGCATGCCGATGCTGCTCTTTTTAGCACCCGCACATGGATTTGTGCTAAAACGCTTTTTAAGCATGCACATTCATCTTTTGGTAGACGCGGACGCAGTTTTGTGAAAAACCACACGATATGCATGCAAATGGTGCTTTTGGCAGAACGCGCACGTGGATTTCTACCAAACGACGTGAAAAGCATGCCGATGCTGCTCTTTTTAGCACCAGCACATGAATTTGTGCGAAAAACGCGTTTTAAGCATGCACATGCATCTTTTGGTATACGCGGACGCAGTTTTCTGCAAAACCACACGATATGCATGCAAATGGTGCTTTTGGCAGAACGCGCACGTCGATTTCTACCAAACGACGTGAAAAGCATGCCGATGCTGCTCTTTTTAGCACCCGCACATGAATTTGTGCCAAAACGCGTTTTAAGCATGCACATGCATCTTTTGGTAGACGCGGACGCAGTTTTCTGCAAAACCACACGATATGCATGCAAATGGTGCTTTTGGCAGAACGCGCACGTGGATTTCTACCAAACGACGTGAAAAGCATACCGATGCTGCTATTTTTAGCACCCGCACATGGATTTGTGCCAAAACGCGTTTTAAGCATGCCTATGGATCTTTTGGTAGACGCGGACGTAGTTTTCTGCAAAACCACACGATATGCATGCAAATGGTGCTTTTGGCAGAACGCGCACGTGGATTTCTACCAAACGACGTGAAAAGCATGCCGATGCTGCTCTTTTTAGCACCCGCACATGGATTTGTACCAAAACGCGTTTTAAGCATGCACATGCATCTTTTGTTAGACGCGGACGCAGTTTTCTGCAAAACCACACGATATGCATGCAAATGGTGCTTTTGGCAGAACGCGCACGTGGATTTCTACCAAACGACGTGAAAAGCATGCCGATGCTGCTCTTTTTAGCACCCGCACATGGATTTGTGCCAAAACGCGTTTTAAGCATGCACATGCATCTTTTGGTAGACGCGGACGCAGTTTTCTGCAAAACCACATGAAATGCATGCAAATGGTGCTTTTGGCAGAACGCGCACGTGGATTTCTACCAAACGACGTGAAAAGCATGCCGATGCTTCTCTTTTTAGCCCCCGCACATGGATTTGTGCCGAAACGCGTTTTAAGCGTGCACATGCATCTTTTGGTAGACGCGGACGCAGTTTTCTGCAAAACCACACGATATGCATGCAAGTGGTGCTTTTGGCAGAACGCGCACGTGGATTTCTACCAAACGACGTGAAAAGCATGCCGATGCTGCTCTTTTTAGCACCCGCACATGGATTTGTGCCAAAACGCGTTTTAAGCATGCACATGCATCTTTTGGTAGACGCGGACGCAGTTTTCTGCAAAACCACACGATATGCATGAAAATGGTGCTTTTGGCAGAACGCGCACGTGGATTTCTACCAAACGACGTGAAAAGCATGCCGATGCTGCTCTTTTTAGCACCCGCACATGGATTTGTGCCAAAACGCGTTTTAAGCATGCACATGCATCTTTTGGTAGACGCGGACGCAGTTTTCTGCAAAACCACATGATATGCATGCAAATGGTGCTTTTGGCAGAACGCGCACGTGGATTTCTACCAAACGACGTGAAAAGCATGCCGATGCTGCTCTTTTTAGCACCCGCACATGGATTTGTGCCAAAACGCGTTTTAAGCATGCACATTCATCTTTTGGTAGACGCGGACGCAGTTTTGTGAAAAACCACACGATATGCATGCAAATGGTGCTTTTGGCAGAACGCGCACGTGGATTTCTACCAAACGACGTGAAAAGCATGCCGATGCTGCTCTTTTTAGCACCAGCACATGAATTTGTGCGAAAAACGCGTTTTAAGCATGCACATGCATCTTTTGGTATACGCGGACGCAGTTTTCTGCAAAACCACACGATATGCATGCAAATGGTGCTTTTGGCAGAACGCGCACGTCGATTTCTACCAAACGACGTGAAAAGTATGCCGATGCTGCTCTTTTTAGCACCCGCACATGAATTTGTGCCAAAACGCGTTTTAAGCATGCACATGCATCTTTTGGTAGACGCGGACGCAGTTTTCTGCAAAACCACACGATATGCATGCAAATGGTGCTTTTGGCAGAACGCGCACGTGGATTTCTACCAAACGACGTGAAAAGCATGCCGATGCTGCTCTTTTTAGCACCAGCACATGAATTTGTGCGAAAAACGCGTTTTAAGCATGCACATGCATCTTTTGGTATACGCGGACGCAGTTTTCTGCAAAACCACACGATATGCATGCAAATGGTGCTTTTGGCAGAACGCGCACGTCGATTTCTACCAAACGACGTGAAAAGCATGCCGATGCTGCTCTTTTTAGCACCCGCACATGAATTTGTGCCAAAACGCGTTTTAAGCATGCACATGCATCTTTTGGTAGACGCGGACGCAGTTTTCTGCAAAACCACACGATATGCATGCAAATGGTGCTTTTGGCAGAACGCGCACGTGGATTTCTACCAAACGACGTGAAAAGCATACCGATGCTGCTCTTTTTAGCACCCGCACATGGATTTGTGCCAAAACGCGTTTTAAGCATGCCTATGGATCTTTTGGTAGACGCGGACGTAGTTTTCTGCAAAACCACACGATATGCATGCAAATGGTGCTTTTGGCAGAACGCGCACGTGGATTTCTACCAAACGACGTGAAAAGCATGCCGATGCTGCTCTTTTTAGCACCCGCACATGGATTTGTACCAAAACGCGTTTTAAGCATGCACATGCATCTTTTGTTAGACGCGGACGCAGTTTTCTGCAAAACCACACGATATGCATGCAAATGGTGCTTTTGGCAGAACGCGCACGTGGATTTCTACCAAACGACGTGAAAAGCATGCCGATGCTGCTCTTTTTAGCACCCGCACATGGATTTGTGCCAAAACGCGTTTTAAGCATGCACATGCATCTTTTGGTAGACGCGGACGCAGTTTTCTGCAAAACCACATGAAATGCATGCAAATGGTGCTTTTGGCAGAACGCGCACGTGGATTTCTACCAAACGACGTGAAAAGCATGCCGATGCTGCTCTTTTTAGCCCCCGCACATGGATTTGTGCCGAAACGCGTTTTAAGCGTGCACATGCATCTTTTGGTAGACGCGGACGCAGTTTTCTGCAAAACCACACGATATGCATGCAAGTGGTGCTTTTGGCAGAACGCGCACGTGGATTTCTACCAAACGACGTGAAAAGCATGCCGATGCTGCTCATTTTAGCACCCGCACATGGATTTGTGCCAAAACGCGTTTTAAGCATGCACATGCATCTTTTGGTAGACGCGGACGCAGTTTTCTGCAAAACCACACGATATGCATGAAAATGGTGCTTTTGGCAGAACGCGCACGTGGATTTCTACCAAACGACGTGAAAAGCATGCCGATGCTGCTCTTTTTAGCACCCGCACATGGATTTGTGCCAAAACGCGTTTTAAGCATGCACATGCATCTTTTGGTAGACGCGGACGCAGTTTTCTGCAAAACCACATGATATGCATGCAAATGGTGCTTTTGGCAGAACGCGCACGTGGATTTCTACCAAACGACGTGAAAAGCATGCCGATGCTGCTCTTTTTAGCACCCGCACATGGATTTGTGCCAAAACGCGTTTTAAGCATGCACATTCATCTTTTGGTAGACGCGGACGCAGTGTTGTGAAAAACCACACGATATGCATGCAAATGGTGCTTTTGGCAGAACGCGCACGTGGATTTCTACCAAACGACGTGAAAAGCATGCCGATGCTGCTCTTTTTAGCACCAGCACATGAATTTGTGCGAAAAACGCGTTTTAAGCATGCACATGCATCTTTTGGTATACGCGGACGCAGTTTTCTGCAAAACCACACGATATGCATGCAAATGGTGCTTTTGGCAGAACGCGCACGTCGATTTCTACCAAACGACGTGAAAAGTATGCCGATGCTGCTCTTTTTAGCACCCGCACATGAATTTGTGCCAAAACGCGTTTTAAGCATGCACATGCATCTTTTGGTAGACGCGGACGCAGTTTTCTGCAAAACCACACGATATGCATGCAAATGGTGCTTTTGGCAGAACGCGCACGTGGATTTCTACCAAACGACGAGAAAAGCATACCGATGCTGCTCTTTTTAGCACCCGCACATGGATTTTTGCCAAAACGCCTTTTAAGCATGCACATGCATCTTTTGGTAGACGCGGACGCAGTTTTCTGCAAAACCACACGATACGCATGCAAATGGTGCTTTTGGCAGAACGCGCACGTGGATTTCTACCAAACGACGTGAAAAGCATGCCGATGCTGCTCCTTTTAGCACCCGCACATGGATTTGTGCCAAAACGCGTTTTAAGCGTGCACATGCATCTTTTGGTAGACGCGGACGCAGTTTTCTATAAAACCACACGATATGCATGCAAATGGTGCTTTTGGCAGAACGCGCACGTGGATTTCTACCAAACAACGTGAAAAGCATGCCGATGCTGCTCTTTTTAGCACCCGCACATGGATTTGTGCCAAAACGCGTTTTAAGCATGCACATGCATCTTTTGGTAGACGCGGACGCAGTTTTCTGCGAAACCACACGATATGCATGCAAATGGTGCTTTTGACAGAACGCGCACATGGATTTTTACCAAACGACGTGAAGAGCATGCCGATGCTGCTCTTTTTAGCACCCGCACATGGATTTGTGCCAAAACGCGTTTTAAGCATGCACATGCATCTTTTGGTAGACGCGGACGCAGTTTTCTGCAAAACCACACGATATGAATGCAAATGGTGCTTTTGGCAGAACGTGCACGTGGATTTCTACCAAACGACGTGAAAAGCATGCCGATGCTGCTCTTTTTAGCACCCGCACATGGATTTCTGCCAAAACGCGTTTTAAGCATGCACATGCATCTTTTGGTAGACGCGGACGCAGTTTTCTGAAAAACCACACGATATGCATGCAAATGGTGCTTTTGGCAGAACGCGCAGGTGGATTTCTACCAAACGACGTGAAAAGCATGCCGATGCAGCTCTTTTTAGCACCCGCACATGGATTTGTGCCAAAACGCGTTTTGAGCATGCACATGCATCTTTTGGTAGACGCGGACGCAGTCTTCTGCGAAACCACACGATATGCATGCAAATGGTGCTTTTGACAGAACGCGCACGTGGATTTTTACGAAACGACGTGAAGAGCATGCCGATGCTGCTCTTTTTAGCACCCGCACATGGATTTGTGCCAAAACGCGTTTTAAGCATGCACATGCATCTTTTGGTAGACGCGGACGCAGTTTTCTGCAAAACCACACGATATGAATGCAAATGGTGCTTTTGGCAGAACGCGCACGTGGATTTCTACCAAACGACGTGAAAAGCATGCCGATGCTGCTCTTTTTAGCACCCGCACATGGATTTGTGCCAAAACGCGTTTTAAGCATGCACATGCATCTTTTGGTAGACGCGGACGCAGTTTTCTGCAAAACCACATGATATGCATGCAAATGGTGCTTTTGGCAGAACGCGCACGTGGATTTCTACCAAACGACGTGAAAAGCATGCCGATGCTGCTCTTTTTAGCACCCGCACATGGATTTGTGCCAAAACGCGTTTTAAGCATGCACATTCATCTTTTGGTAGACGCGGACGCAGTGTTGTGAAAAACCACACGATATGCATGCAAATGGTGCTTTTGGCAGAACGCGCACGTGGATTTCTACCAAACGACGTGAAAAGCATGCCGATGCTGCTCTTTTTAGCACCAGCACATGAATTTGTGCGAAAAACGCGTTTTAAGCATGCACATGCATCTTTTGGTATACGCGGACGCAGTTTTCTGCAAAACCACACGATATGCATGCAAATGGTGCTTTTGGCAGAACGCGCACGTCGATTTCTACCAAACGACGTGAAAAGTATGCCGATGCTGCTCTTTTTAGCACCCGCACATGAATTTGTGCCAAAACGCGTTTTAAGCATGCACATGCATCTTTTGGTAGACGCGGACGCAGTTTTCTGCAAAACCACACGATATGCATGCAAATGGTGCTTTTGGCAGAACGCGCACGTGGATTTCTACCAAACGACGAGAAAAGCATACCGATGCTGCTCTTTTTAGCACCCGCACATGGATTTTTGCCAAAACGCCTTTTAAGCATGCACATGCATCTTTTGGTAGACGCGGACGCAGTTTTCTGCAAAACCACACGATACGCATGCAAATGGTGCTTTTGGCAGAACGCGCACGTGGATTTCTACCAAACGACGTGAAAAGCATGCCGATGCTGCTCCTTTTAGCACCCGCACATGGATTTGTGCCAAAACGCGTTTTAAGCGTGCACATGCATCTTTTGGTAGACGCGGACGCAGTTTTCTATAAAACCACACGATATGCATGCAAATGGTGCTTTTGGCAGAACGCGCACGTGGATTTCTACCAAACAACGTGAAAAGCATGCCGATGCTGCTCTTTTTAGCACCCGCACATGGATTTGTGCCAAAACGCGTTTTAAGCATGCACATGCATCTTTTGGTAGACGCGGACGCAGTTTTCTGCGAAACCACACGATATGCATGCAAATGGTGCTTTTGACAGAACGCGCACATGGATTTTTACCAAACGACGTGAAGAGCATGCCGATGCTGCTCTTTTTAGCACCCGCACATGGATTTGTGCCAAAACGCGTTTTAAGCATGCACATGCATCTTTTGGTAGACGCGGACGCAGTTTTCTGCAAAACCACACGATATGAATGCAAATGGTGCTTTTGGCAGAACGTGCACGTGGATTTCTACCAAACGACGTGAAAAGCATGCCGATGCTGCTCTTTTTAGCACCCGCACATGGATTTCTGCCAAAACGCGTTTTAAGCATGCACATGCATCTTTTGGTAGACGCGGACGCAGTTTTCTGAAAAACCACACGATATGCATGCAAATGGTGCTTTTGGCAGAACGCGCAGGTGGATTTCTACCAAACGACGTGAAAAGCATGCCGATGCAGCTCTTTTTAGCACCCGCACATGGATTTGTGCCAAAACGCGTTTTGAGCATGCACATGCATCTTTTGGTAGACGCGGACGCAGTCTTCTGCGAAACCACACGATATGCATGCAAATGGTGCTTTTGACAGAACGCGCACGTGGATTTTTACGAAACGACGTGAAGAGCATGCCGATGCTGCTCTTTTTAGCACCCGCACATGGATTTGTGCCAAAACGCGTTTTAAGCATGCACATGCATCTTTTGGTAGACGCGGACGCAGTTTTCTGCAAAACCACACGATATGAATGCAAATGGTGCTTTTGGCAGAACGCGCACGTGGATTTCTACCAAACGACGTGAAAAGCATGCCGATGCTGCTCTTTTTAGCACCCGCAAATGGATTTGTGCCAAAACGCGTTTTAAGCATGCACATGCATCTTTTGGTAGACGCGGACGCAGTTTTCTGAAAAACCACACGATATGCATGCAAATGGTGCTTTTGGCAGAACGCGCAGGTGGATTTCTACCAAACGACGTGAAAAGCATGCCGATGCTGCTCTTTTTAGCACCCGAACATGGATTTGTGCCAAAACGCGATTTAAGCATGCACATGCATCTTTTGGTAGACGCGGACGCAGTTTTCTGCAAAACCACACGACATGCATGCAAATGGTGCTTTTGGTAGAACGCGCACGTGGATTTCTACCAAACGACGTGAAAAGCATGCCGATGCAGCTCTTTTTAGCACCCGCACATGGATTTGTGCCAAAACGCGTTTTAAGCATGCACATGCATCTTTTGGTCGACGCGGACGCAGTTTTCTGGAAAACCACACGATATGCATGCAAATGGTGCTTTTGGCAGAACGCGAACGTGGATTTCTACCAAACGACGTGAAAAGCATGCCGATGCTGCTCTTTTTAGCACCCGCACATGGATTTGTGCCAAAACGCGTTTTAAGCATGCACATGCATCTTTTGGTAGACGCGGACGCAGTTTTCTGCAAAACCACACGATATGCATGCAAATGGTGCTTTTGGCAGAACGCGCACGTGGACTTCTACCAAACGACGTGAAAAGCATGCCGATGCTGCTCTTTTTTGCACCCGCACATGGATTTGTGCCAAAACGCGTTTTAAGCATGCACATGCATCTTTTGGTAGACGCGGACGCAGTTTTCTGCAAAACCACACGATATGCATGCAAATGGTGCTTTTGGCAGAACGCGCACGTGGAGTTCTACCAAACGACGTGAAAAGCATGCCGATGCTGCTCTTTTTAGCACCCGCACATGGATTTGTGCCAAAACGCGTTTTAAGCATGCACATGCATCTTTTGGTAGACGCGGACGCAGTTTTCTGCAAAACCACACGATATGCATGCAAATGGTGCTTTTGGCAGAACGCGCACGTGGATTTCTACCAACCGACGTGAAAAGCATGCCGATGCTGCTCTTTTTAGCACCCGCACATGGATTTGTGCCAAAACGCGTTTTAAGCATGCACATGCATCTTTTGGTGGACGCGGACGCAGTTTTCTGCAAAACCACACGATATGCATGCAAATGGTGCTTTTGGCAGAACGCGCACGTGGATTTCTACCAAACGACGTGAAAAGCATTCCGATGCTGCTCTTTTTAGCACCCGCACATGTATTTGTGCCAAAACGCGTTTTAAGCATGCACATGCATCTTTTGGTAGACGCGGACGCAGTTTTCTGCAAAACCACATGAAATGCATGCAAATGGTGCTTTTGGCAGAACGCGCACATGGATTTCTACCAAACGACGTGAAAAGCATGCCGATGCTGCTCTTTTTAGCACCCGCACATGGATTTGTGCCAAAACGCGTTTTAAGCATGCACATGCATCTTTTGGTAGACGCGGACGCAGTTTTCTGCAATACCACACGATATGCATGCAAATGGTGCTTTTGGCAGAACGCGCAGGTGGATTTCTACCAAACGACGTGAAAAGCATGCCGATGCTGCTCTTTTTAGCACCCGAACATGGATTTGTGCCAAAACGCGATTTAAGCATGCACATGCATCTTTTGGTAGACGCGGACGCAGTTTTCTGCAAAACCACACGACATGCATGCAAATGGTGCTTTTGGTAGAACGCGCACGTGGATTTCTACCAAACGACGTGAAAAGTATGCCGATGCTGCTCTTTTTAGCACCCGCACATGAATTTGTGCCAAAACGCGTTTTAAGCATGCACATGCATCTTTTGGTAGACGCGGACGCAGTTTTCTGCAAAACCACACGATATGCATGCAAATGGTGCTTTTGGCAGAACGCGCACGTGGATTTCTACCAAACGACGTGAAAAGCATACCGATGCTGCTCTTTTTAGCACCCGCACATGGATTTTTGCCAAAACGCCTTTTAAGCATGCACATGCATCTTTTGGTAGACGCGGACGCAGTTTTCTGCAAAACCACACGATACGCATGCAAATGGTGCTTTTGGCAGAACGCGCACGTGGATTTCTACCAAACGACGTGAAAAGCATGCCGATGCTGCTCCTTTTAGCACCCGCACATGGATTTGTGCCAAAACGTGTTTTAAGCGTGCACATGCATCTTTTGGTAGACGCGGACGCAGTTTTCTATAAAACCACACGATATGCATGCAAATGGTGCTTTTGGCAGAACGCGCACGTGGATTTCTACCAAACAACGTGAAAAGCATGCCGATGCTGCTCTTTTTAGCACCCGCACATGGATTTGTGCCAAAACGCGTTTTAAGCATGCACATGCATCTTTTGGTAGACGCGGACGCAGTTTTCTGCGAAACCACACGATATGCATGCAAATGGTGCTTTTGACAGAACGCGCACATGGATTTTTACCAAACGACGTGAAGAGCATGCCGATGCTGCTCTTTTTAGCACCCGCACATGGATTTGTGCCAAAACGCGTTTTAAGCATGCACATGCATCTTTTGGTAGACGCGGACGCAGTTTTCTGCAAAACCACACGATATGAATGCAAATGGTGCTTTTGGCAGAACGCGCACGTGGATTTCTACCAAACGACGTGAAAAGCATGCCGATGCTGCTCTTTTTAGCACCCGCACATGGATTTGTGCCAAAACGCGTTTTAAGCATGCACATGCATCTTTTGGTAGACGCGGACGCAGTTTTCTGCAAAACCACACGATACGCATGCAAATGGTGCTTTTGGCAGAACGCGCGCGTGGATTTCTACCAAACGACGTGAAAAGCATGCCGATGCTGCTCTTTTTAGCACCCGCACATGGATTTGTGCCAAAACGCGTTTTAAGCATGCACATGCATCTTTTGGTAGACGCGGACCCAGTTTTCTGCAAAACCACACGATATGCATGCAAATGGTGCTTTTGGCAGAACGCGCACGTGGATTTCTACCAAACGACGTGAAAAGCATGCCGATGCTGCTCTTTTTAGCACCCGCACATGGATTTGTGCCAAAACGCGTTTTCAGCATGCACATGCATCTTTTGGTAGACGCGGACGCAGTTTTCTGCAAAACCACACGATATGCATGCAAATGGTGCTTTTGGCAGAACGCGCACGTGGATTTCTACCAAACGACGTGAAAAGCATGCCGATGCTGCTCTTTTTAGCACCCGCACATGAATTTGTGCCAAAACGCGTTTTGAGCGTGCACGTGCATCTTTTGGTAGACGCGGTCGCAGTTTTCTGCAAAACCACACGATATGCATGCAAATGGTGCTTTTGGCAGAACGCGCACGTGGATTTCTACCAAACGACGGGAAAAGCATGCCGATGCTGCTCTTTTTAGCACCCGCACATGGATTTGTGCCAAAACGCGTTTTAAGCATGCACATGCATCTTTTGGTAGACGCGGACGCAGTTTTCTGCAAAACCACACGATATGCATGCAAATGGTGCTTTTGGCAGAACGCGCACGTGGACTTCTACCAAACGACGTGAAAAGCATGCCGATGCTGCTCTTTTTTGCACCCGCACATGGATTTGTGCCAAAACGCGTATTAAGCATGCACATGCATCTTTTGGTAGACGCGGACGCAGTTTTCTGCAAAACCACACGATATGCATGCAAATGGTGCTTTTGGCAGAACGCGCACGTGGAGTTCTACCAAACGACGTGAAAAGCATGCCGATGCTGCTCTTTTTAGCACCCGCACATGGATTTGTGCCAAAACGCGTTTTAAGCATGCACATGCATCTTTTGGTAGACGCGGACGCAGTTTTCTGCAAAACCACACGATATGCATGCAAATGGTGCTTTTGGCAGAACGCGCACGTGGATTTCTACCAAACGACGTGAAAAGCATGCCGATGCTGCTCTTTTTAGCACCCGCACATGGATTTGTGCCAGAACGCGTTTTAAGCATGCACATGCATCTTTTGGTGGACGCGGACGCAGTTTTCTGCAAAACCACACGATATGCATGCAAATGGTGCTTTTGGCAGAACGCGCACGTGGATTTCTACCAAACGACGTGAAAAGCATGCCGATGCTGCTCTTTTTAGCACCCGCACATGGATTTGTGCCAAAACGCGTTTTAAGCATGCACATGCATCTTTTGGTAGACGCGGACGCAGTTTTCTGCAAAACCACATGAAATGCATGCACATGGTGCATTTGGCAGAACGCGCACGTGGATTTCTACCTAACGACGTGAAAAGCATGCCGATGCTGCTCTTTTTAGCCCCCGCACATGGATTTGTGCCAAAACGCGTTTTAAGCGTGCACATGCATCTTTTGGTAGACGCGGACGCAGTTTTCTGCAAAACCACACGATATGCATGCAAATGGTGCTTTTGGCAGAACGCGCACGGGGATTTATACCAAACGACGTGAAAAGCATGCCGATGCTGCTCTTTTTAGCACCCGCACATGGATTTGTGCCAAAACGCGTTTTAAGCATGCACATGCATCTTTTGGTAGACGCGGACGCAGTTTTCTGCAATACCACACGATATGCATGCAAATGGTGCTTTTGGCAGAACGCGCAAGTGGATTTCTACCAAACGACGTGAAAAGCATGCCGATGCTGCTCTTTTTAGCACCCGCACATGAATTTGTGCCAAAACGCGTTTTAAGCATGCACATGCATCTTTTGGTAGACGCGGACGCAGTTTTGTGAAAAACCACACGATATGCATGCAAATGGTGCTTTTGGCAGAACGCGCACGTGGATTTCTACCAAACGACGTGAAAAGCATGCCGATGCTGCTCTTTTTAGCACCCGCACATGAATTTGTGCGAAAACGCGTTTTAAGCATGCACATGCATCTTTTGGTAGACGCGGACGCAGTTTTCTGCAAAACCACACGATATGCATGCAAATGGTGCTTTTGGCAGAACGCGCACGTCGATTTCTACCAAACGACGTGAAAAGCATGCCGATGCTGCTCTTTTTAGCACCCGCACATGGATTTGTGCCAAAACGCGTTTTAAGCATGCACATGCATCTTTTGGTAGACGCGGACGCAGTTTTCTGCAAAACCACACGATATGCATGCAAATGGTGCTTTTGGCAGAACGCGCACGTGGACTTCTACCAAACGACGTGAAAAGCATGCCGATGCTGCTCTTTTTTGCACCCGCACATGGATTTGTGCCAAAACGCGTATTAAGCATGCACATGCATCTTTTGGTAGACGCGGACGCAGTTTTCTGCAAAACCACACGATATGCATGCAAATGGTGCTTTTGGCAGAACGCGCACGTGGAGTTCTACCAAACGACGTGAAAAGCATGCCGATGCTGCTCTTTTTAGCACCCGCACATGGATTTGTGCCAAAACGCGTTTTAAGCATGCACATGCATCTTTTGGTAGACGCGGACGCAGTTTTCTGCAAAACCACACGATATGCATGCAAATGGTGCTTTTGGCAGAACGCGCACGTGGATTTCTACCAAACGACGTGAAAAGCATGCCGATGCTGCTCTTTTTAGCACCCGCACATGGATTTGTGCCAAAACGCGTTTTAAGCATGCACATGCATCTTTTGGTGGACGCGGACGCAGTTTTCTGCAAAACCACACGATATGCATGCAAATGGTGCTTTTGGCAGAACGCGCACGTGGATTTCTACCAAACGACGTGAAAAGCATGCCGATGCTGCTCTTTTTAGCACCCGCACATGGATTTGTGCCAAAACGCGTTTTAAGCATGCACATGCATCTTTTGGTAGACGCGGACGCAGTTTTCTGCAAAACCACATGAAATGCATGCAAATGGTGCTTTTGGCAGAACGCGCACGTGGATTTCTACCAAACGACGTGAAAAGCATGCCGATGCTGCTCTTTTTAGCCCCCGCACATGGATTTGTGCCAAAACGCGTTTTAAGCGTGCACATGCATCTTTTGGTAGACGCGGACGCAGTTTTCTGCAAAACCACACGATATGCATGCAAATGGTGCTTTTGGCAGAACGCGCACGGGGATTTATACCAAACGACGTGAAAAGCATGCCGATGCTGCTCTTTTTAGCACCCGCACATGGATTTGTGCCAAAACGCGTTTTAAGCATGCACATGCATCTTTTGGTAGACGCGGACGCAGTTTTCTGCAATACCACACGATATGCATGCAAATGGTGCTTTTGGCAGAACGCGCAAGTGGATTTCTACCAAACGACGTGAAAAGCATGCCGATGCTGCTCTTTTTAGCACCCGCACATGAATTTGTGCCAAAACGCGTTTTAAGCATGCACATGCATCTTTTGGTAGACGCGGACGCAGTTTTGTGAAAAACCACACGATATGCATGCAAATGGTGCTTTTGGCAGAACGCGCACGTGGATTTCTACCAAACGACGTGAAAAGCATGCCGATGCTGCTCTTTTTAGCACCCGCACATGAATTTGTGCGAAAACGCGTTTTAAGCATGCACATGCATCTTTTGGTAGACGCGGACGCAGTTTTCTGCAAAACCACACGATATGCATGCAAATGGTGCTTTTGGCAGAACGCGCACGTCGATTTCTACCAAACGACGTGAAAAGCATGCCGATGCTGCTCTTTTTAGCACCCGCACATGAATTTGTGCCAAAACGCGTTTTAAGCATGCACATGCATCTTTTGGTAGACGCGGACGCAGTTTTCTGCAAAACCACACGATATGCATGCAAATGGTGCTTTTGGCAGAACGCGCACGTGGATTTCTACCAAACGACGTGAAAAGCATGCCGATGCTGCTCTTTTTAGCACCCGCACATGGATTTGTGCCAAAACGCGTTTTAAGCATGCACATGGACCTTTTGGTAGA